>NC_084514.1:6952500-7212500 GCF_024500385.1 Phyllopteryx taeniolatus | reverse complement strand
TCCAGCATCAACAATTAAGTGATAACAAAGAACAATAAAACACAATCATCATCATCATCATAACTATTATTAATAATAATAACAACGACCCAATACATTTAGCTGATTTACCATGTTTCGTGTCCATTCAATCACAGTGACTGGTAAAGCACAGAGGCTCCAAACTTAATCTTCCCAACAGCCAATCAGCGTATTTCCTCATATAATGGCCTCACCTCGAATAGTCGCCACGTCTCGATGAATCACTGGGTGCGGCGTTAAGACACATAAACACCGCCCTCTAAATAGACAATTTACCCTTTTTTTGTTTGTTTGACCCCCCTCGGGGGGAAAAAAACAAAAACAAACTGGTAGTAACTGTAATCATCTCAGTTGAGCTAGCTGCTGAGCCTGCTTGAACTGTGTTGCTGGCCAAAACAGCAGCACCTATGGCAGCACATCTTGCGTGGAGTCTGAACGTCGCTCCAAAATGTTGTGCGGAGCTACGTTATTCTACCAGGGAGCAATCGGCCTTTTAGTTTCCTTACACCGCAGTTTATAAATGGTGCTGATATTGTTCAGAAACATATCGTACAAATAAGGCCTGCCCGCCCCCTCTACAGTTAAGTAAATAAACACCCCCGCCATTCTCCATTTGCAGTCACTCCACAGTTGAGTAAACGAACACGCGCGGCCACTATTTGAGGACATACGACGGTCTGGCTCGATTGCACTGAAAAGATTGTTTGTCGCCATGTCGGGAGTCTGCTGATTCGCTCAAGTTTTGCTACAAAAAAAACGCTGTCCTGATGCAAAAAACAAAAAACAAAAAAAACTCTGTTTTCGTGATGAATCCGTTCCAGAAAGTCTTGACTAAAACCTAATTGTATGAAAACCAACCGAAGTAATCTTTTCCCCAAGGAAATACGTAAACCCATAAATCTGTTCCTGACACCCCAAACAAAGATATATATATATATATATATATATTTTTTTTTTTTACAGAGAATAACTACAGATTTACATATACAAAACAGTGTGAAACTTGCTGTATGGAAGATGACAAGAAGAGGTGAGGTAGGAGCCATTTTTGTACTTTGCTACGAGTTCTTTCTAGAATTCTATGGTATTTCTCGCTTTCTTTCACAAATGGCTTTCACTCAGGACTTTGTCGTATTGTGTAAAAAGTGATTCAACAGGTATCAAGGCGTTTTCCACAATGCAAGCTTTTATTTGCAACTCAAGGCAATAACAAAACTCTCAGTCCGCTATGGAACACTCAGGCAAGTTGGGGCAACACTGACAAGAAGGGTTATTGCTTTGAGTTGTGTATAAACACTTGCCTTATGGAATACACCTTTTTGTACCAAAAAAAAACAAGCAGATGTACGAAAGCTGGGACAAAATTTGGAAGAGAACAACTGATCGAAAACGGAACAGGGTCTAACATTAACGGTGCCTTGGTGGCCCTGGGCCACTCTGGCGGGCAACCGCATACCTTAGACGCTAGCCCAACCGGGCTAGTACAAATTTCGTAAATACGTACAAAGAAATAAGCACATTCTTGTGGGGTCTGAGCTGGTTAAAAAAAATAAATAAAGAAAATGGGTGAGTCCATGTCGAAGAGTCACCCATCCTCCGTGCTTACCCCGCTGCTCGGTTACTATCGGGGAATGATCGGCGCTCATCTTGCGCCCCTACAGCTACATGTAGCTACGAGCTGCCGCTGGCTAACTAGCGCGGCTATGGACGGTGCGAAGCCACTTCTCTAAGTCACGAATCATTGCCTCCGTGGCGGTGAATAAGTATCACGAAACGAGGTGTAATCAACAGGAGATGACGGAGAAGCCATGCTGGTTGCGGAACACCAGGATAAGTGCTTTAGTAAAGTACAGTACACTTTTCACAGAAGTCTGGTTCGAACCATCAGAGTAACCAACGATAAAGAGAAAATTAGTAGGTAAATAAGTGTCTAAAGAGAAAATAATAGACAGCTACACAGTAAACACACGTCCAAAAACAGGAAATGAATTCATACGTTACTGCATACATCAGTCAGGTGGAGGAGCCTTTCAGGTCAAAAGTATATTAATATACAGTATATTAAATATATCAGCAATGTAATTTGTTGAGTTTTGATTTTGGAGCTCTGCACAATGAATGTTCTCAAAGTTACATTATCTCTCTCTCTCTTTAAAAAAAATAATTTTTTTTTAGCTTTGCTAAAGAACCATACGACCCATTCCGAAATACATCCATTATAAAAATGTTCTACTCACGTTTACAACGTGATGTACACCATTGCCATTAGGGCATTCAATTCATACTGCGATATGAATCTTAGCCCATATCGCCCAGTCCTGGGACAGTAAGTTGGGTTCGGTAAAGATTCTTCCAATGACCCTGCCGAAAACTAGGAAATGCGAAAACCAAGATTCCACTGTATTTCCAAGTCCCGGAACGTGGCGCGAAAAAGTGTTGAGCGTGCCCTTGCTTGCTTGGCACAACGGACACAGCTTTCCTCTGAGCTGCCTTTTGCTAATTGAGTGGAGCCAACGCATCAGTGTCACACAGAGAAGTGGGCATTAAAGGACTTTTTGGGGGGGGATTACTTTCTTTGGGGAAGGGGAGTTTTCCACTCCAAGTCTGGTGGTCCTCCTGCGCCACCACTGTGACAGGAGGGTCATGTTGTCCCAACATCTTCCCCCTCACCCCCCTCCAAAACTTCCCAATAAGGACATTTGCTTCAAGCCTAAATCCCCCCAAAAAATAAAAAAAAAACCATCAGTGAGTATTTACTTTCTGGCTCACCTTTGGCTTTTGTACTTGTACAAACAAGCAGATTTTTTTCCCCCCCCCTGTCCCTGGGGAAAAAATCCATTCCTACGTTTTGTATAAAAGCGAAATTCTACCCAAGTAGGAGGTATTTGAAAATACATTTAGATGAGTCCATGTAGAGAATGTGCAGGTTGTATGGCTTCGCTCCGTCGTGTAAGACACCGTGAAACACGCAAGACCCAAAAAAACAAAACAAAATGTACAGAAAAGACGTGGAGGCTAACTCAACGCGCAGATAGTAGCCTGACACGTGCACTTCACAGTAAACCAACCGATGGTGCGAGCTTGGTGGCATCTAGACCCCAGCGCAGCGAAGACCTCCAATAAGGTCAACAACCTACTTGGCCAACATAAGCTTAGGTGGTTGCTGCGCCATGCCGCAAAAGCAAAAAAAGGTGGAGGTAATAAAAGGAGAGCCAAAATGAGGGATGATGACAACGCGTCCCTCCTGAACCTCCCTGCCAGGAGGTGAACATAAGATTCCCTTTCTAAAGGAAGACCCCACAAAAGGGAGCTTTAGTGTCTCAAGACAGTACTCTCTCCTCACTGTGTTTTTCCATCCAGCATCTTGCTGCCTCCGTTGGCCGCCACAGAGGTCCAGTAGCGATGGCAGGCCAACTCGAGCAGCTCCAGCCCGCCTGCCATCTTTTGCTGGGCCACGTACACGCCCACTACGACCACAAAGTACAACCTGACGGGAGCCAACAGCCACAGGCCGGCGAAGCACAACGCGATGAAGCTGGTCCAGTAGAGCAGCGAGGCCGCTTTGATCAGGGCCACGCGCAGCTCCGACTTACACGGCGGCACCTGCGCCGCACCTTCCTGGTCGAAGGCCCGCGGCCGGCTCGAGTAGAAGTCCCGCAGACGGGACTCCTTCTCGGCCCAGCGCTCACGGCACCACGACTCCAACTCGGCCGAGGGGGCGGGCAACGTGGCGACGGGATAGCGCCGCACGTGGAAGTGGATCTCGCGGGGAAAAAGGCCCAGCATGAGGTGGCGCTCGGTCTGGGGAATGTTCTTGGGGTACGCCACGGTGATGTCATGCACCGCATCCAGGTTGTCTCCTGAGAACATGGCCACCATTTTTAGGGTTCATATTTATGCTAGAATATGACACCATTGCATTAAAATACCATCAATAGTTCCAGAATTCCCCATCTTGACCTACTTATTAATCCCAAACGGATTATTTTGGGCAGGGATGGTTTTGCGTTACAAACCTTTTCGCAGTCGCTCCACAATGAAAGTGAAGCCGGTGGTGCGCGGGTGCAGCACGTGTTGGTATCTCGGCAGGTCGTGCTGCACGGCGAACTCGTCGCTGCGCACTCTCGTGTTCTCTGCGGGGAAAACATAAGAGTAACGTTGACAGGGAACCGTACGCTACTGTCTTAAAAACAAGGGAACACTACTAAGCTACTGTATACAATTATGAATATAGTACTATCCCATTTAGAGTGAACATATCACTTGTAAAACAAAGAGAGTGGTGCCGATGACAGGAGGAGTAACGGCGTTCCAGCAGACACAAACATTTGGGTAAAGGAGAGACGAAGGGAAAAGAGAGTGGGGACATTAACAAAAAGAAAGATGATTGTTTATCAATGAAACATTTCCTGGGGAACAAAAAATATGTGGTGACTTATTAGCTGTGTTGTGTACCACAAGCAGCTCCTTCGGGCAGGACAAAAGAGAGACAGTTCATCTGCACTCGGAGCTCGTGGTAGAAGATTTAAGTGTGCACCCTCGCTCTTGTGAATAAAAGCTTGTATGTTTCTGTGTTTTACGGAGAACCTCTTTATGTGTCTAAAAATACACAGACACAATAATAAGGTAAAACAAGACGAGTATCAAAACAATATTAGTTATTTACATAGTGGACAATGGACATGACATGTAAAGCTATAAAGATGAAAGTTTTAACTTAAAAAGATCGGGAGAGGCTTATATTTATTACAATATTGTAATTTTGCGGTATTTATTATTTATTCATGGATAAAAATCATTACAAATATAAAAGGCATTGTATAATACAGACGTAGCAACTGTAAAACTAACACTTTGAAAGGGGTGTGAGAAATGAAAAAAAATAGGGAAGCCTTACATATTTATTATAACGCAATACATTTTTGGGGGTATTAAGTTATTATTCATCCAGAGAAAACTGCTGTTATATATACAGTATTATTATTATAAAAATGCATTTGTACTAACGCAGACAAACAACAGCATTTCTAAAACTATGGTTTAAAGTTTTGACATCAAAAGTGGAGATCATACATTACAAAATATTTTCTAATATATATTTTGGCATTTATTTTTTTTTATTCATGGAAGAAGTGACTTTATATACTACTATAAAAGTACATATGAACAAATCAAGGCCATGCTCAAATAAAACTCCAAGTAAACTATGTGTGAGGAAATATGCGAATAAACAGGAACTCGCAACCAATCCAATCCAATCATTTTTCGTGACCAAATAAGAGGACATGCTCTGGAGGTTCACCAAAAGCTAAAGCTCGTGGTCAATTATGATGTCACTTGACTGGACCCCCTGCGATGACATCATGACACACAAAGAGAAATTTAGCATCCACCCTCACAAAAGCAACTGGGTGGGGGGGGGGCTTTGCTCGGCTTAAGGGAGGGCTTTGCGGCGGCGGTGTCATTTAACATCAGAGCATTCCGTGAGCGCGATGACAAGCATTTGGTTATGCGTTAGCACTGCTGAACCGTGTTTGAATAGCAGTGTCAGCGAAAAAGGGCCGAGACAGGTGAAGTGTTGGCTTCAACGCCTCGGTCTGGGAGATATGGCCTTCAAATTAAATCTCATCTCATTCACAAAAATTTGCTTATAGAAAATGAAAATTTTAAAAACATTCAAAACAGGTTTTGCGTTGTTTCCCCTTGTATCATGGCTCCTATGTGGTCGTCTTGAAAGTTGGCAATCTGTAGTGAATCTGATGAAGTGGATGGTTAAAGACATTTAGGGCTGCGTCACTCGGCCGCCACTTTGCGACCCTCCTCTTCTACTTTGGCTGTGCATTCCACATACAACCGAGGTGACTCAAGTGAAATACTTTCGACTCGGCATCATGTACCTCGGTCGGATCCAGGATTCGGATGAGCTCTCAGAAGACTTCTCAACCAGGTAGATCGAGCGTTCAAGCACACGATCGATTCTGTGATTGTTTTTTTTTTGGTTTGTTTTTTTTTCCCCCCAGGGAAGAGTGCCATTTTCTGCTCTGCGTTGGATTTCTTGAACCCAAACTGTAACTTAACCAAAGACGTGCTTCCTATTTTCGGCACAAACGCCTCTCGGACTGCATGGGACACTGTCTCTGTCCGTTGTGACTGCGGGCATGATGGTTGCGACGAAGATGCGCCCGTGTGTGTGTTAACGTAAAACGGCGTCATGTCGCAAAACCAGGCGAGCTGCCTTTAAACAAACACCACAAAGACGATGACGCAAAATAAAACCAGAAGACATAAACATTGTGGTGACATTGCTTCTTTTGCGAAAACGGTTTCTCATTCTAGTTTGTCACTTAGATAAACCAAGTGAATGCATCATGACAAAAATAATAGTGTATGTGAGTTTTTGGTGTGCCGGATCTCAGCTTTATTTCCGTGTTTTTCTTCCGAACAAAGTGTAGTTTGAGATAAATATGTTCAGTTAATTGATACTCTACCTACGACTCCCTTTCTTCGGCACCACAACAGCATACATTATGGAAATCTTTGCTTGCCAAATTGATAAACGACAGTATAAATGATAGAAGAGAAATGGCACGATAGACATTTTTCTATTGTCCCCGCCATATCGTCCAGCGCTACCACTAATGGAAAGTTCTAGCAAATTAAAATCTGTGATATTTTTAAAATGCGCTATAACTTGAAACCGGTAACCAACCCATGCCTAGTCTGAACAAATAACCTCAAATTAACCGATAAAATCCTGACGCGTCACAAAATGGTCACCACAGCGGTGGCTCACCAGTGAGGTCGGTGCCCTCAGGGAAGAGCAGCAGCTGCAGCGGTTCCCTGATGTCGCAGAAGTAGTCCAGCATGTTGCCCAAGTGCTCTTTGTCCTTCTCCCAGCGCCGGTGGATGAAGACGAAGCAGGCCACCTGCATGGCCCAGCCTGGAAAGGATCGGCCGTTTTATCGGAATCCATTCAAATAAAAGTGCGCGTTGTGAAGGGTTGACCAACCGAAGCCGGGCACGGCCTTGAGCGCGGCCTTGAGACATATCTTCTCCAGGCGCAGGTAGCTGTAGCGCAGCAGGCAGCACCACAGGAACATCCAGTCCAGACGCGTACGGTGGTTCATGATGATGACACTGCGCTCACCGGGGACAAAGGCGTCGCCGGTGATCACCACCTTTACCCCGAACACCAGCTCCAGCAGGGACTGTTTGGGGGAGAGACACAATGTCTGACTTGCTAAGAGAAGCAAAAATAAATGTAAATGCCAATTAATGCAATGTTATTTGCTTCTTGAGTTCAGTCAGGCACAGCAGCATGTCATGCACTTTCCTTCATGAATAAGCCAATTTCCGAGAGGATTCCACTATCTGAGTGAGTACATTTTAGGTGCAATGTCATTCACGCAGAAGCCAATTTCAGTGATCATTCCACAATTTGTCTGGAGATTTGAGCAAATGTTAGGTACGTTCACGGCGCAGCAGATCATGCACTGTGGTTAATAAACATCACGAGCCTGGTGCAAGTAGGTCAAATGAGAGCTGAGCAGACGTACACACCACGGGCAGGGTGAGCCAGGTAGCGACGATGCGATCGGTGATCCAGCGATACCAAGCGGGGGACAGCAGCATCAGGGGCAAGACCGGACCCAGCATGAAGACGCTCCCGAAGAAACTGGCCAAAAACAGCGTCAGCACAAAGTACAAGCCCCGAACCGAGACAGCCATCTGTGAAGACAACAAAAAATAAAAACAAATTAAACCTCTTTTAGGTTCAACGCCTAAAGTCAAACATACACGGAAACACATGATTAATTACGGACACACAACACCATTTTGTTGCTCTTCTGATGTATTTTACCACAAACTGTGGAAAATCCAGTGCAGACACTCCTTACGTGGAATGTAAATAGGGGGTCCGTTCTGACTAGGCTATGTAATTGGGCGTATATTGGTACAGTGACTTCAAATTATTTTTTTTTTTAAACGAGCAGATAGAGGTCATTTTGTCCAGGTGTTACCATTGGGGAAATTTCACAACTTTTGACCAAGGAAATGTACAAAACTGCACATTATTCACCAGTACTGCTTGGTAGAAACATGCCTTATTTATTTTATTTTTTTTTCAAATGGTTAACAACCTCCTAAACTGACACATGGGCTCAATCAGACATCACATGGTACCTATGCAGAAGTATTTCATAAAGTGGCTCTGCACCGATCAGTTATGTCGTTAGCCTTCACAACTTTTGATACTGGAAACTTACAAAGCACTTAACAAACGGTGCTGCTCGGTGAGAACGGCGCTTATCTTTTCCGCCGGTTAACAACCTCCCTAATTGACTACTGGGCTCATTCGGACATCACATTCTGTACTTCAGGCTCTCTTCTGAGACAATCTCTCAAGGTGCTCAAGTGCAAGAGCGTCCTAATGAGGTCCCTAGTTGGAGTGAAAAACGTGGATGTTGCGACACATGTCATGTGAGACAGATCTAAGTCCAGAAGAGATAAATCACGAGAGCCACAATTACGCAACAACTGAATTACCCTCCCATAAATACCCCCTCTGAGTCCCGATCAAATTAAATACAGAACACTAAATACCTTAATTATCATGCAAAGTTGCAACACTAACCCTAATCCCCTGCACTGACTTTATGAACTCAACACAGGGTAGTCTTTTGACAGCTGCTTCATAGCAGTAGTCGCCACATAGCACAAACGCCACATAGCCATTAGATCCCTGGGGGGATGGGGGCAGCGAGCTAAGCCTGTGATCCTTGCGAAATCAAAACCGAGAAACAGGACCGCTGATTGTTACGCAACGGATGAGAGGTAACTCATCTGTAAGTGCCCATGATGACGATCCCTTGGCATCTCACTGGCATGGCAGAGGTAATTTTACACTTGAGGAACATGCGCTGTTGCCAACATTGTCAGAATGTGACACTCAGCCCTGCTGCATATTCAGAATATGTCTACGGCGGTCCAAAACAATACTTAGAAAGGTCCAATTGGAAGAGGTAGAAATCGCATACCACCAAGCAGGGTGACAGACACTGTATTAAGTCTCTAGTGTTGTCAACGTGTGAAAATGTCAAATGCCCCGCAAAGTCATATATTTCTGAATTTTTGAGACATTTTTGGCATCCAACAACAAAAGGGTTCACCGGTCATGCTCTTGAAATGTATTTTACCCACAGAAATGTCTCAAGAACGCATGCCCAAAAACACACGGGAAGTTAGCAATTTTGTTTTGAAGTGGCCATTTTTGGGTTAAATTCACCATCTCCAGGGATACTTACAGACAGATGACGAGAGATTTCTAAGTTTCAGCGTTTGAATCCAGTTTTACTTGTTGCTTTTGCTGTTATTGTTGTTATGCCTATTATCCCTCTTGGAACATAGGCCACCAACAGGATCCTTCCAATCGGGCTATGCTTGAAAAGACACAGGAAGTCAGCCATTTTGGTTAGAAGCGGCAATTTCACTGTCGTTTTGGCCATTTCCATGTGTCCTTCAAAGATGGACTAGTTTTTGAAAATTCAAGCAAGTTTCATTTACCAGCATGAAATGTGGTAGATGTGTCTATCAGGAGTAGATGCCCAAAAAAGTCTCAAGAACCAAAGCCTGAAAGGACAGGCATTCTACCCCTGTGGTCAGAAGGAGCCATTTTAAATTTTTTGTGGGGGGGGGGAGGGGCAACTCCATGTGCACTTCAAAGATGAACTACTCATCGAGATTTTGTGCGATTGCTACCAAATTTTGACCTTATACGCTGGACAGATGGACGACACTAAATTGCGAAGAACGCAAGTTTTAGTCAAAGTGTGTGGATGGAGCATGGTGACAAATTTTGATGAGCCCCTTACTGGCATAGATGGACTAATTCTATTTCTAGCACTCCGAATTCCCTCAAATTATTTGTCCGTCTGGCGTACCTCACAATTTTTGCAGGCGTGCGAGGGCCATCCTCTCAACCTCAGTTTTCACGGTTTCACCATCCAGTGGTTAACTTCTTAACACTTGTATGAACGTATCCACTCTATGCATGAAAATAGTTGATTCAAGGTAGGTTGATTTGGGGTAATCACATCTATTTAAAAAAAATAAAAATAAAAATACACCATACCAATGTATAAATGCATAATTTGCATGTGCGCCACCTATTAAACGTTTCAAATAACCCTGGCCAGCCGTAAACGTAGCGGCGCTGCCAGTCAATTATTGGCGAACGTAGGTGAAAAGGGCCTGCAGAGTGTTGAATTGATAAGGCCTCGCTGACGCGGTGAGTCCAGGGTCGACGCTACAGGGACTTATTTCATCCAGCAGGTGCGCATTGGAGCTCGCACCTTTCCACCTCAATTATCGCTGTGTTGCACACACATACACACACACACATTGAAAGCAGCATGACGCAGCAAGACTCCATGTGGCAAGGGAAGAGTCTTGATGGTTTATTAAGGAAAAAGTAAACTGCATGCAGGCAGTACTGATATTAATGATAGAAAACGTAGGGCGTGAACAATAATTAGCTTACATCTGAACACACACCTATACAATTACAACTGGACTATTAAAACATCTAATAATAAACCCTAAATTAACTCTACAGGTTTTTGTGACATTTAAAGATTATTAAATGCCAAGTATAAGCCGATGTGCTTGATTCAAATATGAATCTGCTAAAACAATACCACACTGTTATTGACGAATGAGGACCACTAATGTAAAACTTTTACTGATGATAACAATAATTGACAAGCATATGGAAGCTAGTTATGCTAACGGTGACGTCAGGAGCTCCAACCAGGTCTGGCTGGCGATTTTCCACACGTGCTCCATGCTACTTGTGAGTGTCTTCATTTTGTAAATGTGTATTTGGCTGCTTTTCCCGTTCAATAAACGGCTGCGAGTGAGTGCATCGGTGAGTGTCGGCCTCCTTTTTCTTCACGAATGGTGGCGTATCTGAAGCTCGCTAGGAAGTAAAATTTCTGCTCTGTGATACTCGTAAATTGGGTCACACTTAAGACTATTACCACTGTAACAAACAAATCTCCAAATGTGTTCGACCTTGGGAGGTTTTGCTGAGCTTTGAATCGAAGTTAAAACATTTCAATCTCTCTCACACGCTTGAACAAGCACTTAATCATTCTTAAGCTACCAATTACATTGTGGAGTCTGCCTGCTCTTTGACTGCGCCCCCAACAAAGCAGCTAAATAACTGCTGGCGGGTCTCCAATTAGAAGTACATTTTTTTATCCTCATAGGTTGCACCTGAAGGGCTGAACGTGTCAGCGCTGACGCATGTGTCACGTCGGAGACGCCCCGCGGTGAGTCAGGAGACACTAACGTCAACTTCAACTAGCTGGAGGACGCGACAGATCCAGATGCTACGTCCGGTGCAGCTACATTTAATATAGTCAACCCTCAGGCCTTGTTCAATTTTACTACCCATTTGCTTGGTCATGACCAGAATATTCAAGAATTTTGTATTGTTTTTGCTTCTTTTCAGCATTAAATTTTTAACTAACATCAGTTCTTGTCATTAGTATAACATATGCATTTATTTTTAACCCTTCAAATTATAGCTTTTTTTTTTTTTTGCACACAGCACAACCTGAAAAATGTATTTTTTATAAAGTGGTGGTTTGAGTAACGAGTGACGCGAAACCAAAATCAAAATCCCAATTAAATTTCGTTTAGTCGCCCAGCCCTTCGTCTACCACACCAAGCTGAAATCTTGTGAGATTTGGTGAGGTGCAATGAAACCGGGATCGTGGTCAACTTTGGAGGTTACCGCCAAGTCCTCTGCGAAGGGAAAATAGGGACACGGGTTGTCACCTGCAGCTGTTTGGGTTGCTAGGCAACATTAGTTGTCTGTCAATCAAAGTACAAGGGCGGGAACATGTAGTGACGCAAAAGGTAAACGCTCTGTAGGCCAGATGGTCGTCTGATCTCCGCCTAGATGGGCGTCTTCCTCCTTTAAAGCAAAATAAACATGTGGAGGACAAGCTGGAATGTGCCGGGTCCACCCTTGTAGATGAATGGATAAATATGATCATACCTTGAGATTTAATAGCATTACACAGGAATGTAAAAATAATACCTACTGAGAATTTTTTTTTTTGTTAAAGGTAAGCTTTAAACAATAAAATTAACTTTCTACCACATAGGAAGGGGTCTGGTTGCTTAGCGTAGCACAAGCGAGACAAGTCATGGGTAAATATTAAAAGATCCTGTAACGGGACTTCAGAAATTTGTTTCTAAATACATCACCTTTGAAGAGATCTGCTACAAATGTGCAAAGACTGATAACTGAGCTAATACTGAAACATGGAGAAATAGCGTTAAACTGTTTGTCACCATTTTAATTATTGGGATTTATTTAGGGCGTGGATAAAACGGCATCCGGTGATGCAATTGGCATCTAGTACGAGTCCCCCCCCTCCCACCACCTTTCTCTCCGATGTAATAACCTGACCACCTTTCTTTAGCATCAGTTCAATTCAATTCTAGTCTCATTTTATATAGTTGGAGATTTTTTTTTTTTTATCATTAAAATTTTGCTGGGTTGTTTATAACAATCTTCCCTGTGGTGTATCAAATTTTGAAGATATTTATTTTCACTTTCCAGGAACTTTAATCTACTCAAAGGAATGCTACCAGCAAGTAAATAATGGAGCTGAAAGTATAAGAGCTAATGGCTAGTTTGGAAAAGACACTTGCCAAAAAATTTGCATTTTTACTACACTAAATTCATATAATCATCCTTTAAGGACTACTTTTAGTTTTAATTTTTTTTAGCTTTATTTAGAGTTAAGCTTTTTTTCAGAAAAAAATTTTACTCAATTTTTCAGGTAAAACATTTTTGAAAATAAATCACCTTGAATTTTATCATTACCCCACAGTAAAAAATATTTTTTAGCTTTATGAAATTGAAAAAAAATGTTTTCCAACAGATCACCACCAAAGAAATGTTAATACAGTGGGCCACTGCTATTTGCAGGGGATGGGGAATGACGAATTTGCAAAAAAATAAACAATAAAAATCTGCATAATGTTACAGTGGCTTACATTTTTTCCTATTCAGTTCATTTGTTAAGCACAGTTCTTTTGTATTTAACTTTTATGTCCATGACATTTTGATTGAATCAAGTCTTGTTTTGTTCCCCCCCCCCTATATTTAGGCGCAGTGTTTAGTGTTAAAATATAATGGCGACCGGAACCTGATTCAAAACTTGAGAACTACTTATGCATAAAGCGTGACTAACGCAGCAACAGTTTGGGAAGAGAAAGGCTGATTCTACTACTGAAGGGAGACAGCGGGGTGGGGTGGTTGTTAAAATTGTGAAACCACATTCCTTTGGGGGGGAAAAAAAAAAGAAGTTAATTATCTTTAGTACAACAGTACTCAAATGCACTCTAAAAGCGTCAACCGAATCGGATCACCGGCCGCCCAACTCCAATTTATAATTTCCGCACCCAAGTGTTGCTTCTGTGTTAGGCCTGAGCACCAATGCTAAGCTAACTGGGTGAATTGAACTAAAATAAAAAATAGTTTGCTACACTTTGCCTCTCAGCCAACAAGCCCGGCGAGTAGCAACAAAACAAGTAATAGAGCCGTCAAATGCGAACATACCTTTAGACGTGCTTCAAAAAGAAAGTTCTCAAGCTAACGGGGCTAGCTCCTGCGAGTCCGTGCAACCGCTTGCCTGCAACCTGCTGGGATAACGAAAGCTAACGGGCATCCCTTTAGGATGCTAGGGGGCTTGTTTTTTGGGGTGAAAAAATAAAAAATAAAAAGTAAAGCGAACGGCGGTCCACGCTTCCTGGGTGGGTGTCTTGGTCGCTCGGGTTAAAGAGAAGCTGAAATAAAAATTGCAGCATTGTCACCAACCTCTCAACTTGCTACCTTTCAACTGTTATTGCAGCCAGACTTCGACAGGGGGTGCTGTTTCTCACTCACTCACGAGAGGATTACCAACTAAACAGAATGTTAATCCTATTTTTTTTTTTTAAATGTGTCATAATTTAAGGCACGTTATTACACACAATATTTCATACATTAGCATTTTACTTTTCACACACTGTTTATTTTCCATAAACATGCTTTTCCATGTCAATTTTGACTCAGGCGAAAAATATCCTCATCATAATTGCCTCTGTCAATTTATGAACTATAGATATTTTCACAATGTAATAATCTTCTGACCTCTGTGTGACTTCTATTCCTTTTGTTTAGTGTGTGATCATTCTTAAGATGTTTCTCTCTTTTACTGTTTCATGATTCTGCCGTGAACCTTTCAAGACCGAAAAGGTGCATGTTTCTATGGGAACCTGTGCAAAGGTGGTGGAAACGCAGATAGTTCTCGGGACAGGTTAAGCTCCTTGTTGAACAGTTACCGAAGTATAAAGGCCCCACTAAAGGTAGCCAAAATATTTGAATATGATGCAGAGCAGTTCTCCACCACAATAAGTTACACTGCTGCCCTTAGTCTCCTCTTGGATAAAATTTGTCACTTGCTGTGGTGACCCTGTCTTTCGAGCACCTGGTCAGTCGGCTTTCCAACTGTGAATTTCCTTAGTCTGTTTTCTTGCTGCCCTCAGTCTCCTCCTGGATCAAATGTGTCTCCTTACCGCTAAGACTAGCTTACCCTCTTGGTTTGACTTAGCCCTTGATCCTGCAGTATTTTTCTCTACAGTCTCCACTTTTCTCCAGTGCAGTGTATTCATGATGCCCTCAGTCTCCTCGTGGATGAAAAGTCTCCTTACCACTATTTTAGGTTTTTAAAATATAACATTACTTTACCCTATCACTTTGACCTAGCTATGCATGCTGCAGTATTCTACTCCACAAACTCCACTTCCCTGCAGCTCCCTGATTTTGTGATGCCCACAATCTTCTCTTGGATCAAATCTGTCTCCCTGTGGCTACTTGTCTACACTGTTGCTTTGACTTACTTAGCTCTAGATGCTGCAGTACGTGTACTTTATAGTCGCCACTTTGCCACAGACCTGTTTTTGTGATGCCCTAAGTCGCCTCTTGGATAAAATTTGTTTTAAATTAACATTTGCTTACCTTACTGCTTTGACTTACTTCTACACACTCCAGTACTATACTTCACAGTCTCCACTTTGCTGCAACATTTTTGTGATGGCCTCAGTCTCCTCTTTGATGAAGTTTGTCTCCTTACTGCTGGTATCGTTTTTTTTTTTGGTTTGTTTTTTAAAATAATGTCCACTTACCATATTGCTTTAACTTAGCTCTGGATGCTGCAGTATTAAAACCCACAGTCTCCACCTCTCCGTTTTCATGGTGCCCTCAGTCTCTTCGAGGATAAAATGTCTCTCCTTATGCAGAAAACTAAAAACAGGACAACCGCAGTCACCTCCATTGTTTTTTGGGTTATGATGCATTCTCTGTGCAGTGTTTTTTCGCAGTACTTTTGTGACATGGAAACCCGTGCTGGTACTTTGCAGCGGAAAAGCGACATAAAAGCACTTTTTCATTATTAAGTAGTCGTCTTAGTATTATATACTAGTACATATATAGTGGCCTCCATACGTGTTGATTTAAATAGGCATCTTATGTCCTCGCCAGTGTAATCCGCCTTACCTTGCAGACTATGGGAGGTACACAAAGGGACACAGGCTAGATAAATGCACCGATATAGCACATGGCAAAACTACAAAGAGATGCTTTAAAAGGGAACAGAGGTATCGCAGGTGCAACGCCCGGGGACATGAAGAGGAAGCGCGGCGGTAAGAGGAGAAGACTGAAAGAGGTCGTGAAAGGGAAGAATGTTAAAAAGAACAAACGTTTTTCTCCTTCTCGCAATAAAAAAAGAAAACAAGTTTAAAGTGCTATCAATAGACTCAAAGGAGACGAGAAGCGATGCCCAAAAAAAGTCACTCTTGTCTTTCCCACGTTGACTTACATAACAGGCATGTCCAGTCCAACTTGAACTTGTGCGGTTCTCCTGAATTTATTCTGGAAATTTGATTAAATGGAAAGGGAAACTGACATATACTTTTGTGTTTTGTGGCACAAAAGCACATGATCAAATGTCTTATGGCTAAATTACCATATTCCCATAATCTAGCGTTCCTTTGTTGGGAAATGTACAGACCATGTTTTAAGTCACATTTTCACATTCCCAACTGTCATACAAGTGTAGAAATGAGTTAAGCAGTGTATAATACAACTCAATAAAATGAAAATAAAGCATAACTACTTACTAGTAATGACCTCTCTGAACATTTTCATACTCGTCATTACACCGTTACTTGTTTGGCTACATGCTACTGATGTTAACATTATTTTGTGTAAGCAAAAACGTAACAAGGCGGGTGGACGAAGTTTTCGTTGCAGATATTTGTCGATGGGGTGCCTGCTATCGTAGTTAAGAGTGACAAGAATGACTCGTTTAGTGATAAGGCTCGCATGGGTCACGCCGGTCTATTAGACAGAGTGCATGCCACAGGGAGCAAGCTCATGGAAAAGTCTTGAGTTTGACTGAGTGCTCTCTCTTTCTCTCTCTCTCTCTCTCTCTTTCCAGCCTGTCTGTCAGCCTGTCCCTTTGACTCGCTCACAACACACATAAACACACACACAGACACACGAGTACACACGAGTACATCACTACATGCTGACATCATGTGTAACAGTAGAGCGGTGTAGCGGCGGGTAGAAGAAACAAATGACACATGCTCTGCTTTTAAAGGCTATGTCAGAGTCCAGAGGTATAAATCAACATCCTTATCATCAGCACCATCAGTTCCATACTGCAGATTTGAACTGGTTCAGACATTAAATTAACCAGAGGGAGGAACAAAAATAACAAGACAAACGGTCAGGGAAATGAGTCAAACAGTTTTTCATCCGAGATTTTACCAAGTTTAAAGTATATATAAAACATGGTGACTTACCTATACTGTGTAAAAGGGTAGGTAAACACTAGCTTTATCTCAAAATGTGTTTTTTAAATACAGGAAAAAAACAACAAAGAAAAATGATTTTGGAACTTTTGAGAGGATAGAAGTAATTCTCTGAAATAAATGAACACATTTTAAAATGATCATTGTTGTTGTTAAATTATTTTTACAGAGAATAATTAGAACTCACACAGGCATTTGGAGATACATCCTTTGTGCTGTTTTGTCTTTTATCAGAAATGGAGTAGAAAAACAGACAGCCGGCCGCAGCAAAGTGGAGACTGTGGCAGCTTTCAGATCTAAGCCAATGCAACACGGTAAGCTAACGTAAATAGAAATAAAAAAATAAGGAGATATATCTGAAAGAAGAGACTGAGGGCAGCCAGAAAGTGGAGCGTCACAGCAAAGTGGAGACTGTGGAGTACGATACTGCCGCGTCCAGAGCTGAATCAAAGAAACAGGATAAAATAACGTTTTGGAGAGTGAGGCCAGCAGGAAAACTGACCGCTTCTTTTTGCGATGGCGTTTCAGTCATGATGGAACAACAATCCCCCCCCCCGACCCCCACCTTCCCACAATAAAAAATGGTACAGTCCCATTTTAGGTAATACTCCATGAACCAGGAGTTAGCCTGCTAATATACAGACAGATGTGCACAAATATGATTTTCATCACTTGCTCCTTTCTCCTTGTGTTCTGTGTCTATCTCAATGTTCACGCTGCCACATGCAGTATCTACCCTGTCTGGCCTCTCCAGACAGATAATAAAAAAATCCCCCACTTCTTCTTTTGCTTCATGTCCTGTAAGCTTCACTCTATTGCTTCTCACACTTGAGGAAGCATGGGAACACCAACTCAATCAGGATGTTGAAGGGGGTGTGCGTTTTTGTTTTTAAAGTTTTGTAAAAACTGCATTAGATTGTACAGGTTTACCCACTCGGGTGGTGGAGAGGTGATGCGACAAATCTGTTGGAATGTTAAATGGGGTGTGCGGCTTAAAAAAAAAAAAAAAAAAAGGGAAGGGCAGTAAAAAGAGTTTAAAAAGAGTACATCGGAGTGATTTTCCATTCATGGCTTACTACATGGGGACTCGTGGACTAATGCTAAATCGGGGCGGGTGTGAAGGAGCAGCTGTGCCAATCAGAATCCCTTTACTCACCAAATGCATCAAGTAGACACAGAGAAATTTGACAATCAGCGCTAAAAAAAAAGACAACAATTAAAATAATTAAAAACAACACTAAACCTGAAAGACAGACATTGACTGCACATTAGCTGCAACAAGATATATACATACTTGCTATTAGATTCAGGGGGAGTCGACAAGTTGTCGAGTCCCCAGAAAGTCAAGTGTGTGTTTAAGTAAGACATTTTAATGCGGAGAACCAGTCGCGAGTTTCGTCGACTGGTCTTCAGGTCAGACTCGGCCGACACTCCGGGATCAGCGTTAACATTGTTTCCATCGGAAAGAATTCCAAGAATGAGCAAGAAGGTCTATCAGTGACACACATTGAGAAGCATTCTACACGTTAGCTTCAGGGTAACCCTGTTGAAATGAGTTGCAAATACAGCGTTGTCAGCAAAAAGTGTTATTAGCTTCTAATGCTCGCTACCTAGCCAGCCACAGACTTGTTAGGTATTATGTTTGTCACTTGTGATCAAAAGGTAGTGTTTTCTGTGTTTACCTCAATGTTAGCGCCCTAGCTATTGGGAGAAAGCATGATGCTAGCTCACTAGCTAGCTAGCTAGTGGGAGACGCTTGCTCGCTAGTATAATACTGCAGCATCCAGCGCTAAGTCAAAGCAATAGTAAAGGCACTAATTAATCATTAATTAATTCAAAACACTGACACTAAGTCAGTTAGGAAACACATTTTATCCAAGGAGGGGACTTAGGGTGGGGAGAAAATGACTACTGCAGCAAAGTAGAGACTGTGGTATATGTATAATACTGGAGCATCCAGTGCTAAGTAGCCCAGTAGCTAAGAGCTGACAAACAAACATACACAAATATGAGACTCCATGATTTTTTTCCCCTTCTTTTTAAATGGCGTTTCAATCATGACGGAACCGCAATTACCCCTACAATCAAAAATGGTACAGTCCCATCTTGCATAATACTCCATGAACCAGAAGTAGCCTGCGAACGTACAGACGGACGTTCCCTCGGGGCCTTACCGCCACTTCCTGGTTGGACAGGAACAGGAACAATGAACGGACATTCTAGTCTGCTTCCTTTTTCCTGGAAGTGTACTTTATGAATAATCCGCCAGCTGGTGATGCATCCTCGCTCATGTGCACTGCTTGCACGAACAACATGACCGTAAAGAGAGACTAGTTTCCAAAAGCACAGGCAGTGTTATCAACTTAGCAACTTTTCACACGCCTCTGACTATTTTAGAAAAAATAATAATAATAATGCGACTTTAATTCCCGCTAAGAAACAGACAACATGAGCAGAACCATTTTCACATTGTTTTGCGTATGACAAGGATGGAGCCCGGTGGAAGGAAATTACATACTGTTGTCCTACGAAAGGTGACAGTACAATAGAATATTTACAAAACAAGTGGATCGGTGCAGCGTCTGCATTGACGTTAACTCTGCATTATTCTGTCAGTTTCCCCCACGGAGTGTCCAGGCCTTCCCTTAGAGATAGGGCGTGAAGGAGGGGCTCAGAGTAGAAATCCTACTCCTCTGCATCGAGAGGAGCCAGAAGTTGGCCATCTGTTTAGAAATCCTCCTGGACGCCTTCCTGGTGAACTGTTGCGGGTACGACCCACCAGGAGTAGCCTCCGGGGAAGACCAAGGACATGCTGGAGAGACTATGGCCTGGCATCGTATCGGGATCCCCCCAGAAGAACTAGACGAAGTGGCTGGGGAGAGGTAAGTCTGGGCTTCTCTGTTTTGGTTGCTGCCCCGGCACACTGACCCCGGATAAGCGGAAGAAATCTGATGGATGGATGTAAATATTGATAAAAATATGACGTGTGTAGTCGGTTTTGTGAGATACTTAATATACTACCATTCAAAAGTTTTGGTCATGTAGAACAGTTACTTTTTCCGATGAAGATAAAATAATCAGACATGGTTAATGTGGCATAAACAGGGCTTTTCTTGAAAAAATAAGGACATTTAGAACCCTGATTTCAGACCCCGGAACTTTAGACCGGTCATAAACTTATATCTGTACAATGGTATATTTGTATGGAAAACATAACATTGTCTAGGTGATCCCAAACTTTACCACATAGTGTAATGTTTTGACAAAAAGTACATTTTTACAGCACTTATTTTCACATTATCTGTAAAGAATTCAATTAAAAATGTTTGCTTGGTATCAAGAGAAACAAAAGCAAATCCCAGAAGGGGGAAGAAACAAAAAGCCAAATTTGTTTTGAATGTCATTGCCATTTGCTTTTTCTATAAGCAAAGGGAGGGGAAAAAAATAAATTATAGTATTTTTGTGGAAAAAAAGATTAAGATTTTATATTCAGGCCATATCGAGCTTGTCCATGTATTTATAATGTAGCAAGCTACCGCACTGTCTACCTTTGGTTTATTTTGACTTTAACGTTTTAACCTTATGTCGAGCTAATTAGTCGTTGGTCACTAGTGACACGTATATGGTGGTTAACCATTTGGTGTTTAGCTAGCGCAAGAAACCAACAGCTGGCAGTACCACTATACACGTCAGTCGCTTTCCAGTGTTAAGTGATCAGGAAGTGGTTGTTTTTCCCGTAAATCCCCCTCGTTCCCATCCATTAACCCTTTTCCGTGAAACCCCATTGTTTTTATGAGTCTTGTATCATTGTGATTGTATTTATGGGAAGTGCGCCAGTGGTTATTTATGTCCCCCTCTAAACCCGAATGACACCATGTCAGCGCAGTGTAAATTGTAGTTTGCCAATAGTGAGCACAATAATATAAACACTTAGAGTGGCAGTCCAAGACAATTATTTAGAGTCCTTGTCATAAGAAGTGTCCTGTCCAACTTAAGAATACCGTACTTTTTTTTTTTTTTGAATTCACTTTTTAAAATTTACATTACATCTCAAGGATTCTCCACCCCCCCCTCCCCCCTTTCCAAATATGGTTTTGAGTTTTCCCTTGCCGGCTGTGGGGTTAGATCAGGTGATGTCAGCAGTCTTTGTTAATTGTGGGCCTGTAAAGCCCTTTACTTTATTGTACTGTACAAAGTCACCTTTTATGCACTTTTCCTGGTCAACTAGTCTTCGCTCCACAATTGCTTGTTTTTTTTTTTTTTCAAACAAGGCAGCTCTTTTTTTTCCTCATGTCGATCTTACTGTATGTCAAACCCAAATGGATTCAGTTTCACTGAGGAATTAGCCTCACTGTTCCATTACCTATGAAAGGAAGTGCAAGAAGAGCAGGTAGGCCAAATAGCACACAATTGGGTTAGCAAATTCAAGTTTATTTACAGCTTTTGTAACAGTCAGAGAAAAAAAAAGCGGTGTAAATACAATGACAAAAAAAAACAAACAAAAAAAACAAAAAAAAAGATGGCAGCTATTCTCCCTGAGCTTGACAAAAAAAAAAAATAAACAACCTGCTCGGTTATAGACAAGGAAGAAGGAAAAAAACCAACATCCTGTACACAGCCCTAATGCCACACGAATGACAAGTCAGAAGAAAAAGTGGACGGAAATGCTACTTTTTGACATTTAAGGTGGAACGTGTTGAATGGTCTACATATCAAAGCTACTTTGTGACAAAAAGTACAGCTGCTTCGAAAGAAACGAGTTGGAAGAATACAAAGGGGCGTTCACTTGCGACGGGATCCATTATTTACTGTATACGTCCAACGTCATTAGCTCGATGCGGGGGAAAACCACAAAAACACATCGTAATTTGCATGCAATCGAGTCATAAGGCTTCCCTTGGCGGGCAAATAGCATCCGGTTAGCATGTTAGCCTCCTTTCCTTTGCTCACTTGTTTAAAACCGCCACAGTCGAGCGCAAAAGTAGAACGACGAGCACATACAGTAGTTGTCACCTAGTGTACAGGTTTCCCTCTAGAACACGGAGCTTTAAAGTCATTTGCGCATTTAGTCAATATTCTCAATATCCAGCTGAAGGTCCATGTACCAGTATGCTCCTTGTCCTCACTAAAACAAATCAGCACACTTGTAGAAAGGACATCTTACTAATGTTTATTTATTTAATTTTTTTAAAATCTGGATATCAAGGGTATTGAATAAATGCTCAAACAGCTGTAAATGTCCTAGTACGCTTTGTCCGCACTAGTAGGACAACTATTAGTATTGAGGCAAACCTGTGCACTAGTTAACATCTGCATGCTACTAGTTCTCCTAGTGACATTACAAGAATCTTAGTTCAACATCTAGCACTTCACTAGTAGTACGTAGATGTCAACTTTCGACCGCAAAACAAAATAAAAACAAAAACAAAAAAAATTTAAAAAAAACGAAAAAAAATCCTCACCACATTTTACACCCACGACAACAAACAAAACCTTCTCAATGCAAAGACAAATACTTAACAGCAATCCAGAAAGTGAACACACAGCTGTAGGGTTAAGAACAAGTTCTGCTTTTTTTTTTTTTTGGGGGGGGGGGGGGGGGGGGAGGAAGCATTTTGTGGCCCCAATGTGAGCGCAGTCCCACCACCCAGTCTTTTCTCAAGTGTGTAAAGTGGGTCCCATCGTCTGGCAGTGCGACAGAAGGGTGTATTGCTTCTCTTTCGGGTGGTGTCAGCTGGAAAGGTTTAAGGTGCAGCGTGACCAGTGCGTGAACGAGGGTGGGGCGGGTCTGACATCGGAAGTTACGACACGGCTCCTAGCGCTGGGAGTTCGCGGTCGCCTGTCCGTTTTGGACGACGCTGTGGTTGGGCTCCTCTTCGTCGTCCTCCTCGCTGACCAGGAACTCCTCAGGAGGCCAGCGCAGCTCGCCGCTCTCCACCTCGCCGTCCGTGGGCTCCACCACGATGGAGGGCAGGCGGTCTTTGAGCTTACAGCAGCGCTCAAAGTCGGACGGGTCGGGGAAGATCTGCCGAGGACAGACGGCAATATCAAAACGTGCCATTCCCCCAGAAAGGCACACAATTAGAATACAGTAGTGCCTTGACTTAAGAGTGCCCCAAATTACAACAATAATAATAAAATGAAAATATTAATAATCCCATTACAAAATGTTTTGGGTGAGCGGATGATTGCCATTTCCGTTCATTTCAATGGGGAAAGTTTATTTGCCTGCGAATGACTTGCGTTACAAGGATGGTCATGGAACAAATTAAACTCACAAGTCAAGGCACCGCTGTATAGTTGTGAGGCAGCACATCGGACTAGAGGTTAGCACGTCTAGTGCAATGAACTCTCTTACTAGTGAAGACAAATAGCATACTAGTATATGGAGCTGAAGCTGGATCTCAAATAAATGCTCAAACTTGGAAGCCGTTTGAGATATCCAGTTTAAGATCCAAGTACTCGCAGGCGCTTTGTCCTCAGCTATTACATTAACTGGTAGGGTATAATCAGATTCTCCCCCCCACATAACATTAGGTAGTAAGGGACAGTAATTTTAACTGCCTCACACTCTAGCCACGAGTTACATCAGTGGCAAATTAAACATCTCCGATGGACTTTGCGCTAAAATGCTGCATCGTGTTTAATCTAAAGTGCTTTGCAGGCGGGGGAGCTCGTTATGAACGCATTCGGTACAGATTATACAAGGGCATAATAATCGATTGTAAACTGGCCCATTCGGAAAAGCGAAAAAGTGAAACGACATCCCGTAAGAGTCACCATTGAGTGTTGAATATTTCATTGGAGTTGGGGGGAGCTTGAGGAAGGAACATGGAATAAGGTTGAGTCATCAAAGGTTTGGCCAAAGCCCCGTCGGCAGAGATTATTTGAGATTTCACAACCCCCAATTTTTCTAAGTTCTCAGGAACCAGCGAAAGAGCCCAAAGGGGCGGGGAAAGAAAAAAACATCAGGTCCAAGAACAGCATTTTTGTTTGGACAAAGTGGATGAGTATTTTTAGACCTGCATATTTCACTGGGAGACGTTTGAGGGTGGTGGGTCAGCGTCTGGGCAAAGTGCCGAGTGGAAAGTAAGCATTAGATGAGACGAGAGAGAAGGGATGCAGCTGTGTCCAAGCTTCCAGGAATTCCATCAAACGCATGAGAAGACGGCAAATATGTCGTCTTCTCTGTGGACTGTGAGAATTTATCAGGTTAGGAAAACAAGAGTCCATCACTGGGAGTTTATTCTCACTAAAGCAGGTGGGCGGGGAGGGTTGAGCGAGTCGGGCGGCGAATGACTTTGCCTTTGGACACGCGTCACAACTCGTTTCACTTACAGCGGCAGGAAGAGACGACAGAGCATCAGCTGCTATTTTGGGATTGTTGCGTACCAACAGGACCAAACCACCACATTATATTTGATAAGTACAATTTTTGCAAACGCTCAAACATTTGCTCTTGTGAGTCAAATTAAAAAATATATAAAGAAGGCTCCTCAGTTTACGACGGAGTTCCGTTCCTACGGCGGTGACGTAACCCAAAGTCAGAAGGCTGCTGATGCTGTCTGTCACTAACTTACGCTAATGTAGTAGTCAAGTCACAATTACAGTCAATATTTGTATTAAAAAAAACATCTAGGCCATAAAACAAATGCAAGACCCCATGTGTGGCAGTAAGGCACGCGTTCACACTGCAGGTCAATTTGTGGGGGGGAATATTTACTTCCATAAACCCACGGCGCCTCGTGTTTGTGCGCATGCGTAACACGACGTACTGTTTTGTGTGCATGAGTGACATGTTACAGACGCATTCCAGTTCACAGTAGAAGTCACATTTGTTTTTGTAATTGTAATCATTTTCTAGAGACCATTGGTTGGTCACAGGATGCATTGAGGGGTGTATAGAGGGCACTTTATAGGGGATAACCTCAATACACATTCAAACCGCACTACAAAATGTCAAACTCTCTATATTGGGCACTATATAGTGGATAGGGAGTGACTACCAACACACAAATGGTAAACCTACAACAAGTCATTTGCAATGTTGGTTTTGAAGGTGCCCTTTACCAAAGTTTTGGGCAATTTCCAGGGTCCGTACCTGAATGAAATCCTCCTAAGGAATTCACCCAATCCCAACCACATCCGTACCGGGTATACTAGACAGATGGGTCGAGGATGCGGGCAGAGCCTTTGAATTTCGTGTTACGTGGCAAATCAAAGAACTCTGCTCCAAAAATCAGTGCTTATTGCATAAGTGTATACTTGGACTTTAGTCCGATCAACGATGTCGGAAGTGGTATTTCAGGCTTCTTGGTACAGAGTTTCCTTTAAGGAGAGTCTGGAACCTTGAGGCAAAAAGCCAAGGTGTGGTGCGCAAAAGAAGTACACAATTTAGTGCCCCCTCTGCACCAGTTTCGCTAGCATCTGCTCCAGTCTTCTCTCAGACGGGACGAGGCAGCTGGTGTGTGAAACAGCAAAAGGAAGTCAGCCTCTTCCTCTGGGTCAAGCTACATCCTCTTCAAGACGGGCATCGCTTACAGACTAGCGGACGCAATGTTGGCGTTCCAAATCATAAACGCTGCGTCACATTAATCCCTTGGTGTCTACACTAGGTGCAAAATGTGACAGCGGTACAGCAGCTGTGTGTTTGGATGACCTTGCTGAGCTGACAGTGAAACAAAGCTGCTGGAAGGGGCTTGTCAAAACCACCTGATGGCCGATTGTGTCTGGCTTCGACCGACATGCCGGTCAGCTGCGCTAATTGATGATGAATTTCCGGGGAAAGCAATAGGGCTTCACAGAAACCTTATTTTTCATTCGACGACGCATCGCAGTGTGTCAGATATATATATATACATACATATAATATATATATTTATATATATATATATAATGTGTGTGTGTGTGTGTGTGTGTAAAAACATACCTGGAAGGAAAGTCTGTCCTTGGAGGGACTGAGCCTCATGTCATCCATGGGGGTGCTGTTGATCATCACCTCAGTCATATCTCGGACGGGCACAAACACTGAAGAGCAGGAAAAGAAAAATGTGGGGTTTGTCGTTAAAAGCGGACTGTTAATCAGCACGTATTAGGGGTAGCATTTAACAGTGTTTAATTAAAACTTACAATATTTACCCAATTACCACTCACTACACAGAACCAAAATGCACGGTGGTTTTCCAACAGAAATATAGCAAGGCATTTTTAAGACGATTAAATGACTAACTACCCGCAGGAACAATCAAGTAGAGCACAATAAGCAAATTAGTTTTAAGTACCACAGATGCCAGCTCAACAGTTTGGTAGACAATGTTGTTAAAGGGATGATTTAACATGCTTTTTTTAATTTTTTTATTTTTATTTTTTTATAAATCTGTGGAATTTAAATGCTGCGCTTTTGCACCCTACAACAATTAGATGAAGATGGTTATTACGGTAATAGTTGACAATATCTGCAATATTTTCATGCATTGAAGGTGAACTTCAGCCTTCACGTACCCACAGTTCGCAAAGTCTGAACAATATCAGGCTCCGGCCACAATACAGCGATATGCAATATGCTTGATGCTCATGCACCGCAGAGCTGCACACAGTTGTTGCACTGCTCCACAGTCATTGTGAGAGTGCACTAAGGGGGAAATAGTGGAGAGGGGAGGGGGTTGTGGTATTCAACTGGGGAAGGAACTCTATGCACTTTTGTTCCATCAAAGCTTGACCAAACTTTCCAAGTAGCACGAGGTTGCCTGGAAGTTCACTTGTGCGCAGTCATTTTTTATTTTTTTATGTTGTTGTTTTATGACGATGATTGGCAGGCGGCGATGCGACCTGCGTGCAGTCTCAGGACGCAATGCTCGGCGGCCTTCTCACACCGTCTATTTATGGTCGACTGGTACGAGCTTGGACTTTTGTAAGCTTGCTGGCTTTAAAGGAAAACCGTGACAAGACTGTCGACTTGAGCCAATTCAATGGAGATTCCGCTTGACCTACTTTAAATCTCAGTCGTCTTTATTTGCGGATATATGCACGGTTTGGTGATTAACTCATGATTTACAAATAAGTACAATTATGTAAACGCTTAGGCTGAATCAATTCACCACAATATAAATGTCATTTAAAAGGAAATGTTCTTGCTTGTGGTCTTTTTAGAACTTTTTTTTTTTTTTTTTTTAAATATAAAGACCATTTAATTACAGACAGATTAAAGACCACAGAGAACACACTGTGAAACATCTATTACATTATAAAACAACTTCCCAAAGGAATGCGTGAACATAGGTCTGGCTTGTGTCGAACACACTCCATGAACCGACAATCCTCTTTAGCAAGCGGTCAGAAGACCTACAATTCATTCACTGCCAGTACTCTATGGTAACATGGATATTTGAATTCAGCAGCCGTCAATGGCAGTGAATAAGTTTTAAGAGGCATCACAAAAATGTGGCATTAGCCATTTTATGTCAAATACCTCCTTTTTTTTTTGGGGCCAATTATAAAAATGACAAAGCTACAAGAAGCAATAAACGGGGCCGTTGTACATAGTTATTGCAGTTATAAGTTTCTGCTGGCCTATCAATCTTTTTAGGGTGTGACCATCACAAACAAGCTGTTTGGTCAAGCTGTAAACTTTGTGCAATCCAGTTATTACATTTTCATGTTTATGGCAAATCAACTTTGCTTCCATACTCGACGCACACACAATGCTGAAAACTTTTCACAATTTGTCGTCACCAGTCTGTATAGTGGCTCAAAGTCGAATTAGTCTTTCAACGACCACTGGCGGAATGCCTCTAAAACAGTGACTTCAAACGAAAGTCCCTTTGTCTTATTTGGGCACGGGTTGTTGAGACTTTATTGCAGACATGTAATCCTAAATTTCACAGAGCAAAGTAAGACTGGCTACAGGAGAGGATTTTATTAGAATTATTATTATTTTTTATTTATAAATATAATCCTGGGGTTGCTACCAAGGTAGTTTTGCTTTTACCGAACAAACGCTTTTGAGCACAATGAAGCCTTGTTTATCACGGGGGATACATTTCAGGCCCACCCACAATAAGTGAAACTCCACGATGGACCGACCACATTTTTATAGTTTATTCTCCCACATGCATTTAAGAGGCCGGGCCTGATGCTGCAGCAGGGGATGGAAAATCTGCATGCAAGTGTCTGGATGTGAGCTGCGGTTGACAGCAACTTCTGCGTGAGTGTGCTTGCTGGGTTTTACTATTCTCCCAGCATTCAATAAACAGCTGAAAAGTAAATCAGCGACTGTGGCTCTCCTTTCCCAGATGTGGGGGCATTACAGTAAGTATACTGTAAACCCCGCCCCTGCACACACACAGTTCGAGAGAGAACTGCCAAATTCTTTCTATTGCATTTCTTTGTTACGGTTTACAGGAAGACAACTACAGCAGATAGAATATTTTCCTTGTTGAATAGAGAAACCAAAGAAAGTCAAGAATATACTGGAGAAGGCGCATCATTGTCAAAACAGACAATAATGCCTTCATGACTAGTAAACCACAGTTGACATTCAAGAACAACAAAAACAGTTTAGACTTGGTGATAAAACCTCTTGGGGGTGTGGGGGGAGTGAGTCTCTCGTGTTCAGGAATCAGATGTAGCCAAAATCAACTTGAATCTTAATGACCGAGGAGGAGAGAAACATTGTGATCCAAAGGAATTGTGAAAACTGAAATGCACCAGTCTCCATAAAATGGCTGAAATTCCTGAATAAGTGCCATAGTTTTTCAAAACCTCAAATTAAAGCTGAACATCTACACTTCAATTAGTCGATCGTTCTATTTCAAATCTATTATAGTTATGGAAAGGAAAAATAGGGGGAAAAAAGTATCAACTACCTCTCAAACCGTGTCTACATTTTGATGGCTTTGTTTTAATATTTGTGTGCCTCAACCACAATTCAACAGGCACCAAAATAATCACAAAACTACTGTCCTGTTTCACATTACGACATTTCACACTTGAGGCCGCTTGGTCATAAGAACAGTGATTCAGCAGAAAGTGCATTGAGGCAGCAGTTGATTGTGATAACATGCAAAATATTTTCACAGCTAAGCAAATTTATAATATGTATATAACCCAAAACACAAATGTTAAAACATAGTAACCAACACATCCAATTACATGACAAAACAAAATCAACTAAAGCGCTTGCACCTGCACTAAAAATAGAAGAATTTGCCCAATATTTCTGTAAAGCAGGTTGGTTCTTGTCATGAAGAATACCTATCAATTTGATTTCTCCTTCTTGATTTAATCAGTTACAACAAAGGTCAATCAAAAGCACTTCAAATGTAAATAACATTTGTGTGATGCGTCTGTAAAGCAAGGTTTCGTCATCTTAAGACCCAAAATGGTTCCTCTTCAGGACCCAAACTTGTACGTAGAGCTTGATTGAATCAATTAGTACAACAAATGACTTGGGAGCAATGATGCTCCAAAAGGCTGAAATAAATAAAAACAAACAAAACATACCACTGGCAGTCTGATGACAGATGAATCTGAATAGAGCATTGGACGTGAGGACACGCACGGTCAAGCTTTAATTTGTCTGTCTCCAGTGAGTCCACTCAAATGAGCAGTTCTTGGGGGGGGGGGGGGGGCTTAGTGGCATCACATGACATGAGTCACTAAGTGGCAGCTGATTAACCCCTACAGCCAAAAAAACAAAAACAAAAAAAAAAAGACTGCAACTGCTTTTTAATCACTTTTTCCAGTCCCGATTACGCACTCGCACACAGTTTTGCTCGCTTCTGGAAAGTCTGACATCAGACAGGGTGCAACATGTTTGTGAAAGAACGAGTATCATCTAGTTGAGTCATTTCGAATTCATGTCAGTGACATGATGCGGCATGGCAAGCTAAAATATTATCCCCAAAAATGTTCGAAAAGTGGGACGATAAACCTAGTCCAAGAAATGGAACATGTCGTCTTCATCCCATCCTGGCTGCTCAGTCCAGTACGGTTTCTGCGGAAATATGCCAACAGGGATGCCATGCACACCACAAAGTCAGCTGTGTTCCGTCTTTATGGGAAATGACTTTCCTCCCAAGCATATGACAGTTATACACGCACACACATACACACACCTGCATCAGTCACCAGTTAACAGCAAGTGTTGCAAAGTTTTACTTTACAGCGGTTAACATTTTCCTCTCTAAAATAATCTACCATTAGCACCACTTTAACTACTTTTGACATAGGGCAGGGGTATTGTATAGTTTAATTCTATACACAGTTGCTAGAAAATGTACATTAAACGCTTGGAATTACCTGGATTCATGTATAAAATGTTCATAAAATGTGATCATCCAAGAAAGAACAGTAGAGAAAAACAAAGTATTAAGTTTCCATATTTTCACTGAACGTGGTTTTCGCGTGAGGCGTGATTCACGTTTGGCAATACTTCTTGAGAATAGCAAACTCAAAGCTGGTGTGTTTTGTTCGGGGAGTTTTAACCAACCTGTCCAATCTCGTTGCATTGATTGGACTCTAGGCGGGCCAACTCAGCCGTAAACGTAGGGGTTCACGCACTTTCTACCCGCACTTAACGTTTACATGGTGTGCCCAATCCGATATATGCGCAATTTTCGCATTCGGCAAATCAAGATCTTCCTCCTCGCTCGTGTGAATGGGGAAGCGGACCGTTTCAAAGCACCTGTAGGAACTTTAAACGTCTACCAAAGTCTTTATTTAAACATAAGATGACAGATGGTGTTTAGGCTTTGTTCATGTTTACATGTATGATATGATGTATTTGTATAAATAAATTATGTTTATTTAACTTTTGTCCAAAGACACTAGCCATAAAGAAAAAAATTTGACCAAGTTAGGCTTAAAAAAAAATAATTATGTAATAAATCCTAGTTATGCCCCTTAGCATAGCATACACAGCTATCCTGTGTTCCGCGATCAAATTTTTTGGGGAATTCCAAAGGGTTCACATACCTTTCCGTCACAATTCTCAAGACTTGTTTTTACACTTTGATGACAGTTAAGAATGTTTAAAGTCAACTCTTCTTTCCCAGGGATTCCTTTCCCCTCAAATGTGGTGCATTACATCACACGTAAAAGGGTGGGTCTTTGTATTTAGGTTGCCTTGTCTTTACACTTGTATGACTGATGGCTACAGTTGGACTGTGGAATGGATCATTGTCATTATTTCCTATGGGGGGGGGGATGTGCTTGATGTTCCGCCACACTTGTACTTCGACTACTACACGGCTGAAAAACAACAAAAAGTCTCATGGCTCACAGACATTTTGTGCGTCAGCAGTTGCTGAATGAAGAAGGCATTGTTGCTATGGACTGGCCTGGCCCGTTCCCCAGACCTGAATCCAATCAAGCAACTTTTGGCCTTTTTTTTTTACTGCTGCTTCGCCTCTCTCCTCCCCCCCCTCCTCTCCTGCTTGGCAAGCGTGTCAGGTGGCGATTATGGAACAGAGGCTGTTGCTGTATGGATTCTGAACGGAATGACCGTGACAAGATCTGAGGTGGACCACTTCAGTGACGTTGCTGTGGAGGAAGATCCACTTTCCTGGGGGAGTCTACCGGCAGTGCTTTATTTCAATAAATGGACTATCACTGGACAGCACCAGAAATAAATGTTTGTTTGAGCTGCATACTACTACTACGACTAATAATAATGATAATTGAGAGATGAGGTTTATCACAGTGGATGTGATTTCATCCTTGAGTGGGATGCAGAGGAGGGCTATGCAGGCATGCAAAAAGGAGGAGGAGGGGATGGAGGGATGCTCAGGGAAGTGCGATAGTGACGACCTGAGGAGCAGGAAGAAAGATAAACACTCTGGCCTTGCCAGTCATATTTCTACATGGGGATCGTATAAACATCCTGCTTGGCTAAGAATAACAGAACATTTGGCTAATAAAACATAACGGGGGCACAATGAGGAGGAAGTGTGTGTGCTCACAAATCCACCTGGAAGGGAAACACAAAGGCCAGTCTGTATGGAAAGCCATTTGAGCATTTATTTGATTATTCTTGATTTCCAGATATATACAAGTACACTAATTATCCTCACTCGTAAAGCCAATTGAGTGTGTTAATGTGATAAAGTGTTTTAACGTGTGGTACTAGTACACGGGCTCTCTGAAGTGGTTTGCGAAAGAATCACTGTCGAAGTACAGTTCAGTTGTATTTAACGTTTTAGTACAATACTAATTCATTTAAGCCAATAAAATTGAAGTATTCAAGTTTTTTTTCCCCCCATTTAAGTGCAGTGTTAACACAAACTGTGCATATTGCATAATGTTATAGAGACTTACAATAACTATACACTACGACTCAAAAGGTTTGGAACACTTTCTAATGCTACTGAATGGAGAAGTGTCTGTAAATCTTTGATTGGTAGTATACTTTGGAATAAAACTGTTGCATTTTGGATGAACACTTGGTACTTGGAGATCCAAGAATTATTATTATTATTTTTTAGGTGGTACCTTTAACTGGATATCACAGATATGAAATAAATCACCCAAACAGCTTTCCATTCAGTTAGCAGCAAGAGTCATGCAAGATTGAACAGCGTTTCCCATTGTAGAAAGTGTAGACAGTGTCCAAGCTGTAAATAGATTCCATAAAAAGCTACAGTATATAGAACACACCGGTGGCTGAAGGTTTCAGCGATGACCACGCGTCTACTCAGTGACTTAAACTTCTCCTTGTGCAGGTAAAATCCTCTACACCTTGACCCAGGTAGGATTAAATACATATGCTACAGATCAGCAGCTAGACGGAATGTGGGTCACATATGTCAAGAATACAATTATTAGTTGTTGACTGGATTATGGATAGTCTTAAAACCAAGGTACCTAAACCAAACCTAGATTTTAGGCATACCATTACATGCATAGTGATTATACATTTGAGATTTCACCTTTATTGCCTGTCCCCTGAGGGCAACCATGAAAACAAGTTTGACACCCCTGACTGAAGTTAAGTCTCATAGGACTGGTTGAACTCCAAATAATTCTACCATTTTTGGGGCCTTTGTCTTTAGTTCAGCTGTACTTTGCGAATATTAAAAAAAAAAAAAAAAAAAAAAGAGTGCAGGAGCAAAGTGCTGTCATAGTGCAGATAACCGTCGAGTGTAAACTTCCTGGCGAGGCGACAACCTGCAGAACAATGCTCACCAACAAAACGAAAAAGCAGCAGCTAGCACATCCTCCCCGGAGACAGGAAGGAGGTTCGACGCATATGCAATAAAAAGTCTCAAAAACCACATCATCATCCTAGGTGAATTAAGGTCACCTGGAGTCAGGACACTGATTGGGAAGAAATGCCTTAAGTATGGAAAGCAGTTTTTTGTTTTTTTAATTTATTAATGCAGTGCACAAGTAGAACTGTATCTTACTAGTTAGGTTTTTATCCATTACTGTATGATATTTCTGCACAATAGTAGGACATTCTACATGTTACTAAAGACACAAAATGACTAGTGGGCACTTTAGTGGTACTAGCGTGTGGCACAAGCCAATATGGAAAGCTTTTTGAGCATGTATTCGAAACCCTACCAGCACTGAATTGTGCATTTACTAGTAAAACTAGGGCACACTAGTAGAACGACTATAAGTGACCAGAGTAAAGGTGACCTACTAGTGTGCAGAAACTTCATGTAGTAGTGAACGGTATGGAAATCAGTTTGATCATGTATTTGTTATCCAGATTAAAGTACTACTAGTTAAGCGCTAGACAACTTTTAGTTCTAGCAGCACACAGTTGTCAACTAGGGCATGGTTGAGACTCACTAGTAACATGTAGTTCTCCGAAATAGATACAGTAGATCTAACATCTACTTTATCTTTCCATCTGATATCCATCTTAAGTTTGTACAACATTGGCACTAGCAGTGGAAAAACGACAACTACTAAGACAGTCATTATACTAGTCCATTGAATTGTCTTACTAGTGGGGAGAAAGAGCCTACTGATGCAGACGGCTATCAAAAGATAAATAAATGCTCAAGCAGCTTTCACTTTCATACTCGCAAGCCAAAAGGTACACTAGTATTGTACTGGTACATGAAACTTAAGATGAACCGTCTTACTCGTGAGGACACAGACCTTAACCTGGATATTAAATTAAATGGAAACACATTTGTGCATTTATTCCATAGCCCTGATATCGTAGTCATTTGCCAAAAGTGGCACTAGTAGTGGTCAAATGTTACTAGTAAGACACTGTGGTTCTACTTGTGAGCCAAATTGCCTTACGAGTGAGGACAAAGAGGGTACTAGTACTATGAAATAAATGCTCAAACGGCTGTCCATACACGAGTGCATCCTCTTTTGTGACTGTAGTGCACCTGCAGCCATTATACAACTAGAGGGTTGAGATGGAGGGGAGGGGGAAGGACTGACCCCCCCCCCCAAAAAAAAAATTTAAATGATCCCTAAAGACTTGCCTGTTATGGAGTAAACAATAATTATAAACGTTATTCGACCCGCTTTATTTTTCCCCCCAGTTTTGATGCTCACATTGCGGCACATTGAATCACCTGTTAAAAATGTATTGGATTAAATTAACAAAAATCCTTTTTTTTTAAAAATAATAATAATAAAGCAACAGGTAGACACGGTTTTTAAAACAAAGAATAAAAAAAATAAAAATTAAATTAAAAAAACTTACCTGAATTAGTCTGAAGAAATACAGACATGCATTCGAATCGCACCTGCTGCCAATGGTGCTAATGAGCTTGAGACTCTTTAAACTTCAGGTCGAAACGTCACATTTAAAAACAAAACAACCCTGAACGGACTCAAAACAGTACTTCGAAAAGACTCTAAACAGCCAGCCGGGTCGTGCTGTTTCGTCCGGTCTCCGTCCTCGTCTGCTCGACACCGCCACTCTTCTGTGCACTTTTTATTCAGGAGGCGTGGTTCCGTACGTTGCCGTCAAATTCCTCAATGGTGAGTGCCCCGCCCCTTTACCGACGCCGGCCAATTAGCGCCGGCTAAGTGATTACGTCAGCACGCCCGTCATTTCGCTTTTTAATTTATTTTATTTATTTATTTATTTTTTAAAATTAATTAGTTAATTTTTTTAAATTTTATTTTGTGTGTGTGTGTGTGTTACTCTGGTGGTGAAGAACGCGGAGATGCTGCGGCAGGATGCTGTCGCTTTGTCGCCTGCAGTGGAGGTGGGGGCCGACGAAATAAACAGTCCCGGCACGTCTGGAATGACGAGCAGACACTTGATGATGATGATGCTGATGAAGATGATGAAGATGATGATGATCGGCCTGTTTGTGATGCCAGAAAGCCACTCATCAAATATGTTCTTTTCGAGTGCATGACATCATTTGTATCAATGTCTCTATGTGACCGCCGTTAAAAATGCAACCATATGATCGCGTTGCGTGTGTGACCTTCACGCCTAATAAAATCACCCGAGCGCAGGTGCGCCGGAATTCAGGGAGGAAGTCGCTAGAATAAACCTCGGCAGTTCTCTACTGTCATCCTGTGGCCGTTTTAGATCACGACATGGATGCATATATTTGTACAATACTCGAGAACTGGGATTCTAAATGAAAGTCCCTGTAAAGTGATCGTCAAAATAGCCAGCTATCACCTCATCTTTCATTACTAAAAACTTCTGGTGCCATTTCGACCTTGAAAAGTAACAGCACAGAATTATGGAATAAATCTATTACACAACCCCAGGTTGTCACACATTTAACTAAGGAGGTTGCTTTTCCCGTCAGATGGCGTCCCATTCGCTTGTAACATATTGACAGCAGAAACTGTTAGGCCACCTGACCTTTCCACTGGAAATGCTTAACGTGTTGACCTGCTGATATGGACCATTAACATAATAACCACCCACTTGAAAAAAACTCCGCCATCAGTTCAAAGTCCAAAGGTTAAGTAACTGCGGTGTTAGCACAGATTAGCGTCTGCTAACAGACAAACATTTAGAATAAAATAATTAGAATAAAACAATTCACTTTCAATTTCAAAATTCTAATGAAAAAATAAGTTCAAACAAAATAAAAGTATAATTTGGATTTAATTTAAATGTATTATGTTATTATTTTATTAAACTTTTTAAAATGAAATGAAATATAATCAAAGAAAACATTGATAAAGGTCTCATGAATTTAATTTATAAAATAGTTGTATATTTTATTGACTATTTGTTTTGGATTTCTTTCACTTTGCAGCAGTTTCTGAACGCTAGACTTAACTACAGTAGTGCACGGTACCTTTTCCACATGCAATGGCAACACATATTCGCACGGTGTCGCTGTTGTCTGTTCAATGATTTGTAACGGCTTCACAATTGTTTCTTGACAACAGCGTCCCCTGTCGCTACGTTGTGAGAGTGCCGGCCAGCTGCGCCACAAACAGCTGGTTCTGAGAGGGGACAACAAGGTCCTTTTGTGCTGTTTTTACAACAAACGTGTGTTTTTATGGAATGCAAACGTCTTTGATGTCTTTCTTTTAGTTTTTTGTTTGTTTTGTTTTGTCCTTTGAATTTGCTCCATTCGAACACGTACATCGTTTGAACGTGATTAGAATGTGTTAAACTAACATACAGTATATTATTTGATTATTTTTTTTCGGAAAAGAGGGTAAAATTTCATAATTTTACCACATTTTAATCATGTGCAACCGAAAATTAAGTACTTTTCCCCCCCCAGTATATAGGCTTTACGCATTGGTGCTTACATATGTTCATGTGTGCAGGCGATTATTTAAGTAGCATTTAAAAATTTTGAATTCCTGTACAAGTGTAAAAATACGTTTTTTAGTTTAATTAGCTTAGCACAGGCGTGGTAAAATTAACAGTGGCGTGCAATGGATATTAAATTAATTACATTGCTCATATTGTAGCAGTCAGACGTTTTCCTACGTCCCAGTCAGTTCCATTTCCTGTTCTATGGATATCATCATACTGTCTACAATGTTGTTGTTGAAATGGATGTACAGTAGTGGTGGTAGTAATAGTAGTAGTGGAACTGGTAGTACTAGTAGTGGTAGTAGCACGCACACACGCACGCACGCACACACACACACACACACACACACGCCCTCTCGCAGGTGGTCCGTCCGCAGAGCCAAGATTGAATATTTCATAGGAGACGAGCACGCCCCCGGACGCTATCATTGAGGCCACATGTCGGCCCTGTGAAATACAGTACGTGGCCCTGCCAGACCTCCTCCGACACCACCCCTCTCCTCTGCCACCCCGCACACCCGTCATCTTGGCTCCACCGTGGGCCTCGTAATTAAAAACCAACCGTGGCGGGAGTGCTGGAGCCTATCCCAGCTATCATCGGGCAGGAGGCGGGGTTCACCCTGAACTGCTTGCCACCCAATCGCAGGGCACATATAAACAAACAACTCTTCGCACTCACATTCACACCTACGGGCAATTTAGAGTCTTCAATCAACCTACCCTGCATGTTTTTGGGATGTGGGAGGAAACCGGAGTGCCCGGAGAAAACTCACGCAGGCACGGGGAGAACATGCAAACACCACACAGGCGGGGCCGGGGATTGAACCCCGGTCCTCAGAACTGTGAGGCAGATGCTCTAACCAGTCGTTCACCGTGCCGCTGTGTTTATTTTAAAGTGGGGGGAAAAAAATATCTATTTCACCCCAAAAGAGAGCATCTTGAAGCTGTTAGGAAACCATTCCAGATCCTAAACAGAGCAGTAGGGAGTAGGTACATCTCCACTAATTGCACATTTATGTACAAGCTCCACCACTTCCCTCGATTCTCTATTCCGGCATGCAGCAGGTGAAATTACACAGACGAGGCTCTGCGCTGCACCAAACACACACTGCACGTCATCCAGAGGCCTTGTTCGTGTGCGGGAACAAATGGTGTATTACGTCTACGGGGGTGATAACTCTCCGAATATATAACGCGCTGCAAGGGGGAGCAGGTGAAAGGAGAGCTGTTGCTCGCCCAGGGTTCGTATAACGTTTTAACCCGCTGGCCCAACGGGGACGCTGCGTCAATAATATTGTCATCACCTCATCTGCGTGCAGGCTCTGTGCTGTGATGTCAACATCCAGCATCCATGGGAGAGAGAGCAAAGAAAACACAGAAAGGAAGCCCTACTCCCATACATCACACATGCTATATTAATAGAAGGCTTCCCTTATTTAGCTACATGGGAAGGGGCAATGTAATAAAAACAGCTTAGTAGTAGCAGTAGCAGTAGTAGTGGTAATGGTAGTGTACTAGTGGTGGTCGTAGTAATAGTAGTGGGGGTGATGGGAGTGGTAGTAGTGGTAGTAGTACTGGTGGTGGTGTTAGTATTTGTAGTTTTGGTAGTCGTTGTAGTGGCAGTGATGGTAGTAGTGGTGGTGGTGGTAGTAGCGGTAGCAGTGGTAGTGTAAGTGGTAGTGGTAGTAGTATTTGTGGTGGTGGTGTGGTAGTTGTAGTGGAAGTGGAAGTGTTAGTAATACTTGTGCTGGTACTGGTAGCAATGGTAGTGGGGGTGGTAATTTAAGCAGCGGTAGTAGTGGTTTGTGTAAGTGGTGGTAGTGGTAGTGATAGTCGGGGTAGTGGAAGTAGTGGTTTTGGTGGTAGTAGTGGTAATGGTAGTAGTTGTGAAAGTGGTCGTGGTAATAGCTGTAGGAGAGGACGTTGTAGTTGGGGTGGAAGTAGTGGAAGTGGTAATGGTAGTGATAGTGGTAGTAGTGGTATTAACTGTAGTGGTAGTAGTACTAATAATAGTGGCCGTGGTAGTAGAGGTGGAAGTAGTAGTGGTAATAGTGGTAGTAGTTGTAGTGGTCGTGGTGGAAGGGGTGGTTATTGTGGTAATGGTGGTACTAGTAGTATTAATAGTAGTGGTGGTGGTATAGTGGTAGTAAGTGGTAGTAATTGTGGTAGTAGCTGTAGTGTTCATGGTCATAGTAGCTGTTGGTATAGTGCTGGTAGAAGTTGAAGTGGTAGTAGTAATAGTGTTGTATTTGAAGTGGTAGCGGTGTTTGTCCTTGTAGTAGTAGTGGTGATAGTAGTGGTGGCAGTAGTAGTCCTCAGTAGTAATAGTAGTAGTTCACACAGACATTGAAGAAATAACCGCTGAGCCAATTTGAACTCTCTTGCTCACCAAAAACAGCGGTCTCACCACATGCGAGTGCACTCCTCGACTTCTATAGCTTGATTTATCATTTATATAAAAAGCGACTTTTCATTTGGGAAATGTCCTGCAGCCAAAACCTGAAGCGACTCAAACATACACTACTTACTTGCTGTATATTTTATGTGGCTCAGGTTGGCATGAGGGATGATGCAGATGTTGTCCACAAATGATCCAAAACATCCTAAAGTGGGCAAAACATCAACTTGCTATACCCTTCCTGACTCTATTTTTGATCTAGTAAGTAAATATATGTGTTTGGACAGCAATCATCCGCCTTCTGCACGGAGCTGAAAAACATAAAAAGTATGTTTGATGGGGCTCAGGCATGCAAACTTCCTTAGACAGTGTTTACTATTTACATCCAAAATCAAGCGTGAAGACATCTATTTGTGTGCATCAACAGAGCAGCTAAAAATGTTCCAAAGTGAACCATGATTGAGCACAAATAGCGTTCACTCATATACGTCCTGCGACAGCATTTAATTCTAATTTGAGGAAGGCGTTTATTTAAAGGGGAATTGGGGCACGCTATAATAGATTACAGGGATGGTCACTATTTGAGGAAATATGGTGGATAATATCCCTGTTTATATTACTCAGTTTTTTTTTTTTTTTTTTTACCTCACAGTTCTGAGGACCGGGGTTCAATCCCCAGCCCCGTCTGTGTGGAGTTTGCATGTTCTCCCCCGTGCCTGCGTGGGTTTTCTCCGGCCACTCCTGTTTCCTCCCACATCCCAAAAACATGCGTGGTAGGTTAATTGACAACTCTAAATTGCCCGTAGGTGTGAATGTGAGTGCGAATGGTTGTTTGTTTCTATGTGCCCTGCGATTGGCTGGCAAGCAGTTCAGGGTGTACGCCCCCCTTCTGCCCGATGATAGCTGGGATAGGCTCCAGCACGCCTGCGACCCTGGTGAGGAGAAGCGGCTCAGAAAATGGATGGATGGATGGATATTACTAAATAATTGGGTAAAACTGTTAATACATTGGAGTATCATTAAAAAACATAAAATGCATAATATTGTTGTTATTTTTTTTTTGTAATTTGACAAATTATACAGTGGTGACCTGACTTGTGTGCAACACTTTGGCTGATAGTGAACAATTCTTCATAAATGAGGCGTCAAGCTGTTGATTGCCACTCCCAGTTCAAGTTTACTGTCAAACTAAACTTATAACAAAGAAAATTTCACATTGTGTATTCAAAACAACCTCATAACTCTGCCTTAAAGTCCACTAGCTTAATGCTAACACATAATGAGAAAAACCATAGAAAGGGTAACAATTAGCATCAGTGTTGCAGCGTTATATAACCCTTTAAGCAACGGATATTTGAACACAAATGATGGAGCAACACATGTAGACAACTAATATAACAATACTCCTAGATTATATTCCTTATCCTCTGCGAAGAACGACTAATATTATTGTGCGACTGTCTCCTTCATGTACTGCAATGTACAATGCACATTTTTAAAACATAGAAGGAAACCAGACTACCGGGAGAAAACCCAGGCAGGCGCGGGGAGAACATGCAAATTCCACACAGAGAGGTTGGAGCTCAGATTAGAACCTTCCATCTGGAAACCATAAAAAAATATTTTCTTTGTGTTTCAGATAATTCCACAACAGCCACTTTGGCACTTGTGTCACTGTAAAAATAGTCTAATTTTATAGGACTTCTTCCTAAATTATCAGCAAAACACATAAAAAGTGATCCAACCCATCATTCAATTCTAAAAACTTAAAGCCATACCACAGTCCAAACAGTCATTTAAATTAATTTTCAGTCTGTTACTGTTCTTTTGTAAGTCCACTTTTTTTAAATTTTTTAATTCCTATATTCAAACACCCTGCTTAATGTTACACTGTCTTGTAACAACATACCATTTTTTTACTACTTAGCCTACCATGCGACTGTGTTTTAATGTTGACCATTATGGTGGGAGTTAAACTACCTTTGAGGGTAACCTAGACAAGTAGCATTCACGTAGACACAATGATCCCAGGCCCCGCAGATATTTCAATAGTGTGGAGCATTAAATGGTTTTAAAAGGTCATCGAGAGCCAACTTCAAGGTTTGTTGTCTCACCACTTGAGTGGAGATGTCTTCTGGGCTTTGTGAGGAGGGTGAAAGGTGAGGGGGTTCTCCTGCCATTCTTCACAGGGAAGTCGGCCAAACATGTTTACTCATGCCATGGAGGGACGTGTTTTCAGAGGAGCAGCAGGAGGAGGAAGACGAGGAGGAGGAGGAAGAGTAGTCTGGTGGCCACATGTCTCCCAGTGCCGCTGCTTAAACATGGAGGCTGGAATGAAAACCTTGGTCTTCACGCAGCCTCTGCGTCAACTCTGACCTCCAGGCACTGACTCATAAATCCGTGACAAGATGAATTGTTCTTATTCACTTCCTGATTTCCACAAAACACATAGGGATAACTTAATCTGGCTGTACTTGATTATCGCTGAAGCTGTCTAACTTTGATGAAAAATTCATTTAATCTCATTTGTTACAGTCCACTTGCATTGGGACTGACTGGCAGTGACGTATCAGATCCACCAGATGATAAAACAAAATTGCTGTGTGGCAGTTGATGGCTTTTTTTGGTTGGTTAGTCAGTTGGTTTCTTAGTTATTTCGTCAGTTCAATAGTCAGGTAGTTGGTAGTCATTCACTTAGTTTGTTTGCTAGGTAGTCAGTCACTTAGTCGCTGAGTTAGCCAGTAAGTTAAATATTTAATCAGTCAGTTAGTTATCAACTGAGTCAATCAGTTAGTTAGTCCCTGAGTCTGTAAGTTATGTATGCAGTCAATCAATCAGTTACTAAGTTGTTGACTTAGTCAGTCGTTCAGTGAGTTAGTACTTAGTCAGACAGTTAGTTAGCCAGCCATTCAGTTAGTTAGTTACTTAGTCAGCGAGTCAATCAGTCAGGGAGTTTGTCAGTTTTGATAGTCATTCAGTTGGTTTGTTAGTCGGTCGGTTGGTTAGCCTGTTGCTAAGTTCTTATGCTAGTTAATTGCTTGGTTAGTTAGTTTATTAGTCGGCATCAAACAATCAAATGTAAAATATTTGAATGTTCATTTATTTATTCATTTTCCAATATTTCATTTTACGTTACAGAGCGCTTGCATTGACAAGTGAAGAAGCGACCAAAATATCCACCAGATGGCGCTGTGGTGAAAAACAAGCTTGTCGTGTGTGGCAGTCGGCACCCACTTTGTTTTGGAGGCTGCCTGCCATTTGAGCATATTGTACACCGAAATCAGCACAGCTTGGAGTCTTTTGGCTAATGTAGCCATCTTGATTTGGACCTGCCAGTCAAACCCGGTGTACAATTAGGAACCACTCTTCGTCATTAGGTACCACCTTCAGCCAGCGGCCATCCTGGGATGAGAGGAAGGGGGTTTAAGCACTAGTTAGTGAACTTGTCTGTCTCCTGTCAATCTGCCGTCATGCGCACATGAATACGCGCTCCTTCCGAGCCCTCTTCCACCTCTGTACGCTCGAAAACGCGCATGTTTTGATTGCTGGCGGCCTTGTCGGGAGTCAAGTAGAGCCTCTTAAAAATGTGGCCCCGGGCCAAGGGTCATCCGCTAATGAGTAAAAGCTTCTCCATTGTCGGCGAGCAGGGAGCGGGAAAATGTGCTCGCTAGGTGGTAGGAAGGTGAGCGAGGAGGGAGGCGACGTGTGGAGGGATGGACAGTGGCAGGGGAGAGGTAAGGTGAAAGGGCCCCCGACACAGAGGGTGCGTTCAGATATCGGTGAGGCGAGAGCTGAGGTCTCAGGTGAGAGGGGGGTGACAATGATAAACTTTTTGTTTTATGCCCCCATTAAGCTTTCAAACACAAATGAAGAAACCTGGTAACAAGATGTCACGAGGTAGAAACTGCATTTTTTGTTACCAACTCCCCTTTTAAAGTAAAATTGATTCAAACTGTAGTTGAACAAACAGTTTTGACTGGCTTCTGATTTCAAAAGTAATTATCCATTAATTTGTGCATATGTAATAATATGAGGCAATCATACGTTCATATGGGTTTGCAGCCAGAACGGCCCTCCGAGTGGAACCATAACTACGACGTGGCCCGCGACAAAATTGAGTTTGACACCCCTGCCCGAGACTGATAACCTGAGCGGATATATTTTACTGCAAATTTTGAACAGAATTACCACTATTTGACCAAAATGTCTTTTCTGGAAGTCTTTTTTTTCTTTCTTTTTTCTTCAATCTAAAGCCCCTCGCCCCCAAAACACATGAGTGCATGTGTTTGTGTTACCAATGGTAGGCTGTTTGAAGGCGCTCTCCAGGAAGCCTTTTTCCGCGGCCCCCCGTACAATGGATGAGCACGTCCAGATGTCACTACGATTCCCTCGCGCAGTCTTCTTGTGTTTAGACAAGAAGAAGACGAGAGAAGGACCATGTTTCAATTAGAGATAGTTAAACAGTTGATGTAAAAGAAACTAAAAGCTAACATTTACAGGCCGTGGAAAACTCAGCTTTTGACGGATCGCCTTTAAATTCTGCATCCCAAAATGTACTGGAGTGCCCTAAACACGTGATAAGACTGAGACCCTCGGTTGACCTCCCCCACGGACGAGGGGAAAGTTTTGGGGCGCAGGACTGCACAAGAGCCATGAAATGGCTCGCAGCTTAATGGCCAAGGAGAGCTGACAAAAGATTACAGTTTACAGTTTGTATGATGTACTGTCTCACTGGCATGACGCTCCCACACGAGTCTTAAAAGCAACAGAAATAAAGTTTAATACTCATCTTTTGGATTTTGTTTTAATTCTATTGAAAACAGTTAATTTACTTCAAAGATATTTTTAAATGCCATTGAATGTAATCATTACATTTTGTTGAAATAAATTGTTTCATTTCATCTTATGGAAATTAATTATGAAATTGAAATGCATTTTGTATAATAGTTACATTATTATGAAAAATCATTATTTAATGTCATTTAATGGAATGAAAATAAACGTCAAATTTAAGTCTCAAATGATTGTAACATTTGATTGAAAATAAATATTTAGTTGTATTTAAAAATAATGATCAAATGTACTTAACCTCAAATAACTTTTAAAATTAAAATAAATTTTCATTTAATTTCAGTGAGGGAAGCAACAACATTTTATTTAGTCTAATATTAAGTATTACATTTGACTGAAAAAGGTTAATCATTTAGATTTTATTGACACCAATGATCAAATCGAATTTAATTTAGTTGAAAATAATTGATTTTCCTTTTATTGAATTTGGTCATTAGAGCGTCAGCCTCACAGTTCTGAGGACCCAGGTTCAATCCCTGTGTGGAGTTTGCATGTTCTCCCCGTGCCTGCGTGGGTTTTCTCCGGGCACTCCGGTTTCCTCCCACATCCCAAAAACATGCTTTCATTGGAGACTCTAAATTGCCCGTAGGCATGACTGTGAGTGCGAATGGTTGTCTGTTTGTATGTACCCTGCGATTGGCTGGCAACCAGTTCAGGGTGTACCCCGCCTCCTGCCCGATGACAGCTGGGATAGGCTCCAGCACGCCCGCGACCCTAGTGAGGAGAAGCGGCTCAGAAAATGGATGGATGGATGGATGAATTTGGTCACTTTTTTCAAATTTAATCTTGAATCAAAGTTACATTTTATTGAAAATAATTATTTTATTCTTATTAAAGAATATTCTAAAATTGAATTAATTTATTCTTATATTATATTTATTTATGTAATGTATTGTAAAATATTACAGTGATTTGATTGATTTGATTTCATTTGAATGTATTAAAAATGATCATCAGCTGACGTTGCTAGCCAATCGCATATTCTGTATATAGTATATTAGCTCCAGACATTGGAGTACTTTATTTAAAATAATTATCAAATTTACTTCTAATTTGATCTTATTTCAAATAATTGTTACAGCTTATTTAAAATAATCATTACATTTTATTGTAAATAGAAGTCTCCACTTTGAGGCAGCGCTCTGTTCTTTTGTTCCCCTCATTCTCCTATTGGATGAAATTATAGAAATTACAAAAATCAAATACACATGCTAACAAGGATAGTCCTGCAATACTCTATTATACTCCACATTCACCTCTGTGCTGCGGTGACCCGTTTTATTTCCATCCTCTTTTCCACTTGGATAAAAGTTTTTTATAAATGAGCAAAAAGTGAACATCCTTCGCCCTGGATTACACTCCGCAGTCTCCACTTTCCTGCTGCTCGTCATTTTCTCGCTGCCCTCTGTCTCATCTTGGATTAAATTAATCTCCTTAACATGATAGGCTTCAAAGAGTTTAACGTTTGCGTGTTCACCGCAGAATTTCCAACCTCTGCGACTCGCAAAGAGCCGCACTTGAGCTGTGACCTCATTTGGGGCGGCAGAGTGCAAACAATTATCCCATTAGTGCTGCCGCTCACCTTTTTTGTGACCGGGATTTCCACATGTGAAGAGGATCACAAAAAGACAGACGGGGGGCCGGCCCACACACACCTGGACGTGTGAGGGCTTCAAAGGTACTCCGCCACCTGTGGAACACAGTGGAAGAGGCTTAAATGTTAAGTGTAGTGACGGGAGGCCTACTTATCTGCATAGACCAAACAAACACTTACGCACACGTATAATCCACACACATACACGGAGCTCCATGGTGAGGTTTGGGAACGTTTGGGTGCGGGGCTGCTGTGTAGGAGCTGTTTGAAGCCAGCTGTCTCAACCTGACAGCCTGTTGTTTTAGAGGCCTTCGCTATGGCCGAAGGGGGCCGAGGGGAGAAAAACAACACCAGGAATGTGTACAAGTCAGGACCCAACAGTAAATCCTTCGTCCGCTTCCTTTCTCCCGACACCCAGCGACGGGAAAGCGGGGCGGCGGGAGAAAGGGGGTGAAGGGAGGCGAGGCGGCTGGACGTGGGAGCGCCGTCGTCTGCCCCAATATCCCCAGTGCCCCAATATCCTAAGCCCGGACTGAAATGAATAAAATAAAAAATAGTAGGTAACGTCAGGAAAGGCATCCAGCGTAAAAACTGGGACAAATAAATCAGGTGAATGACTGATGGGTAAAGTCGAAAATTGTAACATCATCTCCCTTCAGTCTGCTTTTTAGCAGGCAAAATGCATGCTCTATAAGGTTTAAGTTTTAGGATTGACAATTTTTGCCCAGTGCCCTGGCCAAGCACTGAAGTCAATTTGAGTTGTTGTCTGTTTTGGTGGGGGTGGTTACTCCCTTCAGTGTCCTCTTTAGCAGGTAAACTGCATGCTCTATGGGGTTTACAGCATGTCTGCAGATTGAGAACTTTCCCCAGTGTGCTGGCCAAACACCAAATTTAAGTCTTCATTTTTTAGGTGGAAGGTTACTCCCTTATTTCTCCTGTAAGGTTCTAAGATGAAATAATTATATTATGATATCAATGGCAAAGTTTAATGGGGGAAGAACATCACAAGTGATTTTCAAAACTATAATTTCATTCTCATAATATTACGCCTATTATTGTGGAAAATATGCCCTTATTTTCCCTCTTGATAAAAAAGAATATGCAGTGATACCTTGACTTTTGAGATTAATTTGTTCCTTGACTAAGCTTGTAATTCAATTTACTCCTATCAAACTAATTTACACCATTGATACAAACAGAAATGCCATAATCTGTTCTAATTTTTAAAACCTGTTCTTAATCAAGAATAGCACTGTATTATATAAAACGCACACAAAAAAAGAGAAAATGTGACCAAATAAAATGGTTTTATGATGTGTAATCACTGTATGTACTGTAATAATTATCATCATATCAGAGCTTTTAATTGCCCCAAAGTTGAAGTAGGGAGGGGTATTTTGTTTTATTATGCTTATTTTATTGGTACACCGGTCCCCATATGTAGGTATTCACTTTTTGAAATGATTGACATCATAATTTATTGTAAATACTTTTGTGCATCCCAAAGCTACATCTCATGGACCTCAGTTTGAGAACCACTGGTATACAAAATGTGTGTGTGTGTGTGTGTGTGTGTGTGTGCGTGTGTGTGTGTCGTGCCCGGAAAGGCTTGAAGCACAAGCAGTCATTAGGAAGTCAGGCCTTCTGGAGTGTATTACGGGCTGGGTACTGAAAGCCGAACAAGCCCAGCCTGTTATCACCATCAGGGTTGACAGGCGAGAAAAAGATGGAAATAAAATCAGCGTATGACCAGCCTTTAAACAGCACACGTGCTCTCTGCTGACGACGTCGTCGGATACAATCGTCTGTCAGTCATGTCAAATGTACGCACGGAGAGTCTGGGTGGGCTTGGCAGCGCTTGCTTCGCAGCAGCACCAAGAAGTATGCAGAAGTAGGCAAACAAACAAAGTCAACCGGAGACCTCATCTGTGATTTGCATCTTCGGCACAGTAAAAAAACTGAATTTTACAGGTTTTGTTTGGCAGAAAGGTTGAGTGGCGAGAACACAAATCTAACCTGGATAAATGCAGAGTCTGGCTAAGATAGGGCTGGACGATATGGCCTTAAACTATAATTTTTGATTCTTTCCATAAAAATTGGATTTTCCACTTTGCTAGTAGAAAAAGCAAATGACAATGACATTTTTGTTGGCAAGTTTGTTTTACGGGTTTATTCACCTAAGTTTCCTCTTCGTTCTAACTTGCAGTGGTAGTCTATAGCGAACAATATTTACTTTACCGTACAAATTCAGTTTTGTAAGGCAGTTCTTCTTAGTGGTAGACATATTGCACTTTGTGAAATGATCCCAAATTTTGGGCATTCTCTGTCTTTTATGGATTCTTTCCTCTTTCCTGGCTCACATTTATTGCTATGTGAGTCAACAGTAACGATCCGTGTGGAAAATTGATCGCCGCAAACATCCCGCGATATACTAAATAAATAACACAATATAAAACACACAAAACCTTTTGAAACTGTCTGCTGTAAGAACTTTATCGCACTTTATTAACACCCCATTATTGCCGTGGGTTTGTCTTCTGGAACAGTTGTGGTCTCTCCAGTGTATGTCTCTCAGTGAATTTCTTGGAATGTTTAATCCAATTGCTCATGTTGAAAGGGCTCGACTTCACCCCTCCTCTTGACAATTTGGCAGAGCAAAATTTGCAGTCGGCTTCAGTGTTGTCATTAGTTTTGACCTTGAAATATTGCCACAAGGCTGCTTTTGTTGTGCGCACCTTGGCCTCCAGGGGGCCGTGTGGCACACACATGCATATATTACAAAACTGTCGAAAACTATCTTCAGTAACATAACAGAGTAGAAAGAATATATACCTGTGAGTATCATTATGGCTTCATTCTGTATATTTTACTGTGCCCTTTGTGTTTGAATATTCGTTATTTTAAGGTTGCCACGTTGATGCTAATTTGTATTGTTTTGTAAGATGTGTTAGCATCAAGCTAGCAGACGTTTGTAAGAATAAACTATGTGCTCAATACACAAAGGGTAATTCTCTTTATTTTGTGTTAGTTTTACAATAAAATCCAACCGGGAATGTGAATAAACTGCTTGAAGGAAACACATGTTGACTCTTTTTGAAGAACTGCTCGGTATCTGCCAAACTGCACGCCATACGCTAAGAGAGGGAAGAATAGTGATGTCAGTCTGGTAAAGTGAAAAAAGCTTTGAATCAAGTTTTTCCAGCATTAACGTCCAGAGATATTAAAGCAATACAGTAAATATTTTGTTTTCTTAGCCAGCTTGGTCATGGAACAAATTAAACATGTAAATTCAGGTTCCGCTATACTTGCATTATGCAAAAAAAAGTATTGTTTTGCTGTTGTTAGCTTATTAGCCATAATGCTAACTTCAAGTTGTCATGATTATTCTGACCAATCATGGAGAGAAGAAAATACTTCTTTCTGCTTGTGTTGTGATTGTTGTTCTGATTTAGCAGCTGCTAGAGAGGGAAGGAATTGCCTGGCGGCCACCATGTTGCTTCACCTGTTGATTTACAACGACAAAAAAAAAAAAAAAAAAAAAGTCATCAGTAAAACAAAAGCGAATGAGTTTGGTTGGTTGATCAATCATGATGCTTTATTGAAATGCAATTTTTGTTTTGAGTGCCCCTGCTGAGCACAGGTGCACTGCCTGCGAGATGGGAGAAAATCTTGGCTTGTCTTTCTCTTTTGTCTTGTGTGGTCTAGTCACTTTCTTGTTTTTCCAGTCACTGTTCATGGAGTCATTGGTCGGTCTGCATGTGACTCATCAACTACAAATAACATTGTTCAAATCAGTTTTCATGTATTCTTCCACTGCACTGTGGCTTGTGTTTCTCATGTTTTGTATCGGCTGACTTTTTAGTCATTGTTCATGCAGTCACTAGTTGGTTCATATCATATATACATATCAAACATACCAGTCAGCATATATTCTTCCACTGAACTATGGCTTATGTTTCTCTTTTTTTGTATCGACCTTCCTGAACAATCTTGTCACTGGCCAGCCTTTCAAATTTTGTTCATGCAGTCATTGGTTGGTATACATGTGAATCATCACCAACAACAGGGGTGTCAAACTCATTTTTGTCACCAGCCACATCGCAGTTATGGTTCCACTTGGAGGGCCGTTATGGCTGCAAACCCATATGATTGCCTCATATTATTACATATACACAAATTAATGGATAATTATTTTTGAAATGAGAAGCCAGTAAAAAAAAATTGTTCAACTACAATATGAATCAATTTTAGTTTAAAAGGGGGGTTGGTAACAAAAAAGGCTTGCAATATCTCAATATTTTTAAAAGTGAAGCCAATTTGCAATTTTGGGATTTTAGCCAGAAACACAATGTCGATGCACACTCTCGCGGACCACATAAAATGATGTGGGGGGCCGGATCTGGCCACGGGGCCACCCGTTTGACACCTGTGCCCAACAACAGCAAAAAAAAAAAAAAATGTACAACAGCATGAATTCTTCCGCTGCATGATGACTTATGTTTCTTGCAGTACCATGCAGTCTAGTAGTCACTCGCTGGCTTTTCAGTTGCTGTTGCCGTCATTGCCTGGTCTTCATGTCAATTGTCACATATAAAACAAAATACGCATACGATTTAGCGTGTCCAGTCCCTTCCCTGCGTGTGTCACGATATGACATCATTACGCAGTGGACCGACTGAGGCGGTAGGAAGTGATGCACCTTGGGAGTCCACCACGGGCGCCACGTGTCAAGTCAGCGTGGGCTGCGACCACTTGAGCGCGCAAAATTCTTATTACGTTAAAAGAAGGGACGTAGCACCGCACTGCGGTCGGTCCGAGTCTGCAGCTGGGGCAACAAAGCGACGACAGGGAGAGGCAGCTCACCGCCCCTCCCTGCTCCTCCCCCTGTAAAAACTTGAAGCTAGGCAGCCCCTTCTACAGCCTGATGATTGCCACAGCCCCTCTCCCCTGCATGCACTCAAAAAGAATGCTGGTTTGTAGCCCATAAAAGCATCATGTTTGTGACAAAATGTTTCAGAAATGTTTTTCAACATCCTGCCAAGAGTTGACGCAACACCTCTCTCCTGGACACACCCTAAAAAAAAGGTGAAATCAAAGCCTGTTTATAGCCAATAATTGCATGAATTGTATAGTCATTGCACATGACAAAATGATCCAGAAATGACTTTCAACATCCCAATAGAGGTGGTGCACCACCTCTCTCCCGCACACACCCTTCAAGAAAAAAAAGCCAAAACAAAGCACATTTACAACCGATAATTATGCAAACACAATTGACATACGTGACAAATGAATCCAAATATGGCCCTTAACATCCTGAGTGTCCTCTCATCATGGAAATATGATCAACACACCTGACAGAATCATCCAAAAATCGCGATTGATTTGGTGACCCGCACTCCCTTCAACAGTCAAAACCAGTTGTGCGTGTCCAGAGGTCATTCGAGGAGACAAGAAATCCTGCAACAACACTTTTATGCAAACAAAAATCTCTCCTGTGACAGCTCGGCGTGTAATCTGCCGGTGGAATAAAAATGCCAATGTGCATCCCTGTGGCGGGCAGGCTTTTGATTTTTTTTTTTTTTAAAGTGAAAACTAATCATATTTATAGCAAATAATCATGTAAAACTGATAAAAATGTGACAAAAAAAATAAAATACAGAAATGCCCCTATACATCTTGGCAAAAGTTGGCGCACCCTCTCTCCTTCGCACTCACCTGGAAAAAACCCGTTTAACGCCAATAATCATGCAGATATGATCAAAACGCATGACAGAATAATCCAAGAATAGCAACAAGGTTGGCCCACCCATGTTCCCCCCTTGCACTCCGTTTAATCCCAAATTTTTTGGAAGCCCCGGCCAAACTGGGCCACTCTCCCGGTGGCCATAAAAACAGAAAAAGTACTCGTGACATGAAAGAATTCCCACCATTAGCCAGAGGAAGTGTGACACCTGAGAGGCGATGTTTGAACGACGAATGTTCAATCCCGGGCTTCTTCGAATACCAAATATAGCACCGTAAAACACCCACCTGGGGAACATTCCTTCCTTGAAGGGTTTATTTGGTTATCTCTCCACATGTCCCGAGGGGAAATATACTGTTAGGTAAACTGAGCTGATACAAACCATTTGCCGGCGTACAATAGTGAACACATTTCGACCCAACTGTGGGGTGCTCCCTGCCAAAACTGGATGGAAAACTTGAAAGATATCTTCTGGTTTATGGTCTGCTATTTAGTGGACTTCATCAATTTAGATTGGAATGAACCGTATGGAAAGTAAAGAGGTAAAAGGGTCAATTTCTCATGGAGTAAGCCAGTGATTCTCAAAGTGTGGTACTGGTGTACTCTACTGGTACAGGTACGCGAAAAAAAAAAAATAAAAGTTCAAAGGGTGCATAATGTTACAGTGAATTATTATTATTTTTTAAATCCAGTACAATTCATTTGTCAAGTACAGTTCAGTTGTATTTAACTTTTAAGTCCAGTGGAACCTGAGTTGCGGCACGGTGACCGGCTGGTTAGCGTGTCTGCCTCACAGTTCTGAGGATCGGGGTTCAATCGCCGGCCCCGCCTGTGTGGAGTTCGCATGTTCTCCCCGTGCCTGCGTGGGTTTCCTCCGGGCACTCCGGTTTCCTCCCACATCCCAAAAACATGCATGGTAGGTTAATTGAAGTCTCTAAATTGCCCCTAGGTGTGAATGTGAGTGCGAAGGGTTGTTTGTTTATGTGCCCTGCGATTGGCTGGCAACCAGTTCAGGGTGTAACCCGCCTCCCGTCCGAAGATAGCTGGGATGGGCTCCAGCACTCCTGCGACCCTTGTGAGGATAGGCGGCTCAGAAAATGGATGGATGGATGGACGGAACCTGAGTTTTTGTATGCCCTAGTTTTCAACTTTTTTTTCCATCTAAATTGTGTCCGTATTTTTGTCTGTCCATTCAGTTTTCGCACAAAAAACGCATAGCTCGGCCATTCGTTCCCTGGAATTGATGCATGTTCATCTCAAGAATTTTGAAAGTTGAGCAAACAATGTTCAACAGACAGCAAAGAGTATAATACAATGCAAGCTTTTATTAGCAACACAAGATAATAACCCCCCCCCGGTCTGCTCAGCCACACTTATTTTTAAGGCCTGACCTTTGACAGGATGAGTTACGCCGATGTTGTCCCAACTCGCCTGAGTGTTGCCGAGCAGACCAGGAGTCTTGTTGCCTTGAATTGTTAACAAAAGTTTGTATTGTGGAATACATACACCTTGTTTTCTGTTGAACCCTTTTGAAACAATACAACAACAAAAATCATAGTACCAGCCTTTCGATAAAGAAGGAAAGAAACCCGATAGAATTTAAGAAATAACTTGTAGCCAAGTGCTAAAATGGCTCCTTCCTCTCCACTCCTCACTGTCTTCCATAATCCATTAAGAGTCTTCAATAAATAATAATAATTAGTCATTTATATTTATTTCAAACAGTTTTCTGTATATAAAAATATAGTTATTCTCTCTATGCCCAAATGCATTTTTGTTCATATTCTGGGTGTCTAGATTCCAAACTCGGGAACAGATTACTTGGATTTACATTATTTCCTATGTGAAAAATTGCTTTGGTTTTCTGGTTTAGTAAGACTTTCTGTAAGGGATTAATCAAGAAAACAGATGTTGCACAGTACATTCCATTAGCACTCAGTCTTTCTGAACTGAACATATAATAAGGTACAATTTGTGTTTTACTTTTATGTGTAATGCATATTAATCAAATCATTTAAGGGCAGTTTTAATGTTCAAACTCTGCATAATGTTACAGCAGTTTACAATAATAATGATAGTTTTGGGGAATAAACCCATCTTCATTTTTGATGAACACTTAGGTCCACTATGCAACCGTATTTGGACGTTGGTGATGATCATGGTACTTGGAGAGCCAAGAATTTTTTTCGGTGGTACTTGGTGTAAAGAGTTTGAGAACCACTGGAGCAAACTACAGTATACGCCAGTGTGCGTCTTTTTACAGAATATTCTCTGCTGCATTCATGTGGATAATTATAACTTTATGGAGATTTTTTTTTTGTTCTTCCCTCCCTTCTTTACGACCACATCTGCAGCCGAGGCAAATCGTCCGGAGCCAAACTAGTTTTCTTTCTCTTTCCCTGTTTCCATCCCATTTTTATCTCCCTCTTGGACCCGGACCACCAACATGAAGAGGGACCGGAAGGACCGGCAATTCCAAGAACATCACTAATGCTGTAGTGTCTACCTTAATTGGAGATGGATTATTATTTGTTTTTTTAAATTGGCAGCATGGTGCAAAAGTGGTTCGCATGTTGGCGTCACAGTTCTGCAGTTCAAGGTTTAAATCTCGGGGACGATTGAATTTCGACTGGAAAATATTTTCCCGGTTGTTCACGACACACGTTGGGGATAGCCATTGGGGTGGCCAGTAGAGTAGCCACCCTTCAGTCTAGGGTAGCCACGGTACCCCTCGCCAACCTCTGGTTCCGCCCTTGTATTGGAGACAAAAATCTCTCGTGTGACAACTCAGCGAGTTTGCGACACTGCGTCTTATCACGACACCCGGGACGTTTATCTGTCGGCAGGATGAAACCGCCAACGCGCACCCCTGCGGCAGGCACGCTGTGTTCTTTTTGAAAACTGTGGCATTTTTGCCAGTAGACTGTAAAGACTGTTACGTGACAACAGATTGAGATCAGACTCTTCCTTCTATGGTGGATTAGAGGTGACGAGGGTTCCGTACGGCGTCGGAATGCTTTGGGAAAAACTCGAGACTTACTTGGTCAAATCCAAGGTGAATGCCTCCTCTTTCATCCGGCTAGTTGTTGATATTTTCTAAGGCGCGTCCAGTCTCGCAATCAGCTGGTGTTTTTATCTGTAATTTTTTTTTTTAGATGCTTCAATAGGTACACGGGCGACTTATCTCCGCGAGGCCTGCATCTTGCCGAGCGTGGGTTTTCACAGCTTGCCGGCAGCTATCTGGACCCTGGCTCGGCAGATACGCTGGCATGCGGGGCCGACGCCGCCACGAGATCAGACAGCGCACCGTGTTGCCCAACTCGCTAGATGAGAGATACTGGGCAGAGAGCTCAGTATGGATATGAAGCTGAACGTTATTTGGGTTTTACAACATTTTAATTTCTCAAAGTAACTCAGACATCATGGTAGCACAGTGACTTACAAGTACCCAAAATTTGTCACGAGTGATCTTTAGGCACGCCATCGCTCGAATGTGTTTAAGTAGCAGAGGCAATGTGATGTCTTTATAATAAACGTGTACTTCTCTTTGTTTGATGTTTATTTTGACAGTCACTTACAGCTGAGAGTGCCGTTAAAATGGTTGAAGGCTTTTTTTTTTTTTTTGAAGAAGAAGAATATGTACTCTCTCAAACTGTCACTTGCCACCATACAGCGCTGGTATCTCAAGTTTAAGCAAGTCACATCTCATGGCACCACTGCATTAGAAAGATTGTCCATCCCGGCGACAAGCTTCAAATGACCACAGCCTCCCGCTGGTGGTGGCACACGCTGTCAAATAAAATCTAGAAACACCCTGCGAAAGAGTGATGCGTAACGTTCATTACGCAGTGCTTCTTAGCCTTCATCTTCTCATTGCGGCCGTGTATCCGCTTGCATCCAATAAATGTCATGAGTGGTCGTGTTTGTTTTTCGGGAGGGTGGGGTGGGGGGGGGGGCTGTCTTCGGTTAAAGACACCTACGCTACGACGAGGCTACTTTAGCGGGAGCTTCCCAGCAGAGTTCCCCCATTCGAGTGGATTAGCGCAAGTGAGTCACTTTTTGTCGGTGAGTCACCTGGATGAGATTTCCCGTTTTTTTCCCCCCGCAACTCAAAAGCTCTCGTTAAGTGTCCGCTTCCTTAATTGACCTCCCTTTGATAGTCCCTGTTAAAGGCTCAGTCTGTGTACTGTCACCCGGCGGGGAGCCTGAACTCACCGCAACCCCATAGGACCCTTTTTTCGTAACCATTATGAAAAAGGCCTCTAATTCATGACATTAGCATGATGACTGCTCCTTACTGGAGATAGTAAGACCGCAGCCAGGGCACATACAGGTGAATGACTTTCAACGAAACCAGCTTTTTATGTTGTTTTTCGGTGAGTCAATGCCAAAACAAGACATTAAAATTCCTTGTATATACACTCACGGGTACACCTGGAGAATCTAATGAAGCCGGTCAAAAACTTTTGAAGCCCCGCCGCACTTGGACAAAGTTGATCCACCTTCAACATCTGCTGCACACTCAGTTAGGCCGCAACGATTAATCAGATTATTCAAATAATTTCTATACAGAAAAAGTCAAAGCAAAATCTTTGCCTTTGAAGCTTAGCAGGGATAATTTTTCCAAATGGACTAATGTTACCAGTGCAGACTCACACAACTTCTTGTAGAAATAATTTGGTGCAAAGGCAGTGATCCATGATGAAAGAGGGCGTAAAAGACGGAGAATGCCCAAAGAACATTTCTCACTGAAACAAGAATATAACAAAGTGCAATGTGTTAACTGCAAGGCAGAACTAACTCACGTACCATAACGGCATGTATACAAGCTAATTTAAGATAGCTTGCCATCACACGTTACAACATATTGTAATGCGCTCTCATGCGCCCTCGCTTTATTGAACAAACGGTTGCAAAATAAACACGTAATACATGAGCTGCCACAACCGACACCTAGACACTCAACACGCAGATGGCTAACAGTCAGCCAGTTAACAGCTCGCCGCTAACCTGTCCGCACAATAATCAACTCTACACTCTCGTTCGCTGACTCCCAACGTCATTCACTGGGCCAGGCCTCACCTTCTTCACGTGTTTTGACTTAGCAGCTTGGTCACGGACTGAATTAAACTCATATCTCAAGGCACCACTGCACAGCCTTTCCCTTTTCTTTTTTTTTTTTGCTGTCAATATCCCAACAAAGATGGCGCACCCCCTTTTCCCTCTATCTCCGCTGCCGAGAGTCTCGATTGCGCATTCCGTCATTCTGCAGACAGACAGGAATAAGAACGTCCCATCTGGACGAGGGCGATGAGGGCGAGTTCTGTATTTTTTTTATTTTCGCTATTCAACCTTAATGACAGAGTGGCATGAGGTTCAAATGGGTTCAAGTTGGACGACACGAAGAAAAAGTCAATACGTGCGACAGTAAACAGACGCAAAAAAAACAAATCACGACCACCTGTGCAACGCGCCACAATGGCCTCCTTTGTCAAGGCCGACGTTGTTGATACGGTCTCCGCGGCAACGTCAGAGGTGAACCGCACTGTAATTTAGTCCACGCATTGACTTCAACTGTTCGCGTAACCTTTAGGTATCGCAGTATACCATACGCTCTCACATATATTTTGGAATCAAAACACACACATGATCAAAGCCAGCAGAAATTATAGCCTGTGTACTAACTGGGGCCTGGCATACCCTCTCTGGCTCGGAAATAAATACAGCCATAAATGCAAAACAGGCAAATAAGAAAAAGTAAAGAAACACATGTTGCCCTCGCCATGCACAGCTACTGTCTTTCATTTTTATGCTTGTCTTTTTTCCATTTTTTTTTTTTAACTCAGGTGAACAACAAAAACTCAAACAAACAAAAAATAAATCCTGTAGGAAAGGATGCCCAATCCCCTCTTGTAGAGTCAAACTGTGTGCATCATAAAACATTCTCTTGTTAGTATCTTTGCCATGTTGTGGATTGAAATGTCATTTGCGTCAGGTGTGGGAAGTAGCTGAACCCAAGAGCAGGCGGAGGCGGATGGGTCAGGAACACTAGGAACGAGGAGTTGAGTAGCTTACATGAGTACGGTGGGCCGTGGTACCGCTAGCAGAGGCTCCAATACTTTGGCGAGGATTTCCGGGAACAGGTAGACTTAAATGTAGGTGGTGATGAGGGTTGATTGGAGACAGGTGCGTGGCTTGAGGAGAAGCTGAAACAGAGCGGGGAGGGGAGAGGAGGGGAGAGAGAGGACGAGAGGGTGCAAAGCGCTATCCAGGCTCCAAAACGGTACTGCAGGGCAGTACATGCCAATTTGTGCATTTTTCATCGCATTCCCTTGTTAATATTGTTATAATAAACTTGTGAATTGTGGAAAAAAAGCAAACGCATACCCTGTTTGTCATTGTATTCTCTAGTTATTATTATTGGAACGTGAATTATGGAAAAGAACACACGTCCAAACGTCATTCACACATTTTGTCAATGGATATTCACGTAATTAGTATCGCAATGTTGTGGCTTGTGGAAAAGAGCACCTTCACACGTCTTCCACACACTTTTGTGTGAAATTCTTGAATAAACTGGGATAAATCACCCATAAGCGTTTTCTTAAAATGAAAACACAAAAAGAAAAACAAAATGAAAAAAAAATGAAAAGTAAAAAATTGAAAAAAACAAAAATTTGAAAAGAAATTGCAGATAAGTGTATCCGCGGGGGACAAACTGTGAATATACGGCGTGTAGATGTCATTCTCGTATTTCTTCTAGTCCTTGTTATTATTATTGTAATGTTGAGGGTTGAGCACAAGAACCTCACACATTTCTGTCATTGCATTCTCGAGTTGTTATCATTTTTCCTTTTATTGTAATGTGATATGTTCAAAAGAGCGTACGCTTAAACTTAGTCCACACATTTTTTTGCCATTACATTCTTTAGTTATTATTATCACAGTGAATTGTGGAAAAGAGCAGACGGATACTGTAGATGTATTTTATGCATTTCTTTCAATGCATTCTCTAGTTATTATTATTATTATTAATATGTTGTAAATTGCGGACCGCACATTCACCTGCCGTTGTCGTATTTTAATGGCATGCCTCGCTGTAAAGATACCTTCATGCGTGCGGGGATGTTCTTTCCAGCTTGTTTTTTTCCCATCGGGCCCTCTCGCACACATCCAGCACGTCAGCTGGGAGATAACGTCTCCACCGCAGACGTGTCGCTATCTGGTTTTGCCTCTTAAACTTTTGATGGAGTGATGTTTTCACTTCTCAAATAAGAGGCATCATATTTCCAAAGATTGTCACAATTGTTTTTTTTTTTTCTTCCCTCCCCCGTAGGGAACGTGAAACAAAACCATTCCGGGGATTCCTGGAGTATTATCTGATGTTGGGACCACCGTGCATGAGTGTTAACCTGCAGATTTGTCAAAGTATTTCATCGGCGTCTAATTTATCAGTTTTACTAATGTGCACGGGAAATAGCGCAAGTTTGTTTGTATAAATGATTAAATTCCCCTTGTTGATGACATAATTGTGGCCAGTATAATTACATTAAGCCAAGTGTTTTCTCCTCTACAACAGCTCGACTGACCTTTAAGCTTTGGGAAAGCTGTTGTTTGTTTACAACACTCATAAATCACTGAGCAATGCAGTGCTAACAATGTGTCCTCCACATAAAAACATGATATTTATCAGATTTTGTGTCATACGTTCCCGCCAGCGTACAATCCCAAGTCTCTGTTGAAAATTTTGAGCAATGTGGGCCATCAGCTCATATTGTTTAATTACATCACCAACATGCCTCTGTGAAGGGGATTGTTTTGAGTCAAATCAACTGGGTTTGTATTTATGATGAAGACATACAGTCACGGCAACCCACAATCTTATTTGGACAAAGTCATAGGAAAATACTGAACAATGAAGTCGACAGACTCTTAGGGATTTGACTACCTTAATGGAATGGTTAGATATAAGACTGGTCTATAGGGACCAGTCACTGCGACATGGGCATGGCTACTAGATTCTGTGCTGGGTACCAGGACTTACAGTACCACCTTATGTCTTATAAATTGCATTTAAAACATTTTGAAAGGGTCCATCTTGAGGTCCAGTAGGTACCTGAAGCCTTCCGTCCTGTTGGACGCAGAAGTACCTAAGAAAAGAACAACAAAACAAAAAAAAGCAAAAGTGCACTTTTCCAGAAGGTTGTCGGTTTTCTGCCATTTAGGCTCACACTCTTAAATTTTGGAAGTCATTACTATGGCCCCACCATTTTTGGGACCAGAAGGTCCATGAAATCTTTCACCAGTCCCTAGTTGGGCCAAGAAATGCCAAAAAAAAGCACTTTGCAGGACAGTCTCAGTCTCCTGTCATTTAGGCTTTCTGATTCTGAAGTTTTGGAGGTTACTGTTACACGAGTATGACCAAGGACAGTAACTAGAATCCAGTTACTGAGACCTGTTTGAGGCCCTGGGAAAAGTGCAGTTTTCTTACCTTTTTTGGGTCCAAACTGGTCCCCAGTGTGGGTATGAAAGATTTACCTGACCTACAAGACCCAAAGATTGGGAGGCATGGCAGAAAATTTGCATGACATCTTGACTTGAAAAAAAAAAAATGATTTGCTTATCTTTGGGTCCCCCCCAAAAATGAGCAATTGGATGTCAACCAGCCAATGGATGAAGAGCTTCATATCTTCTGCATTTAAACTTGAATTGTGTGCTTCACTTGCAGCGTATGTGACGAGCTCAATCATCTCTGATGTATTTGGTGACGGTTCGCATTGGTTGCGGGGACGGGTGAAGAGTCAAAGATCCAACAAGGTTGAATTGTGTTGTACAAGAACATATGACAGGAGGCGGCTGACTGCAACATTCTTTGCCCTCGACCTCACTCGAGTTTGGACTTAAACTAAGTGGTCTTGACTGTGGCCCATCTGCAGAATCACTAATCATCCATCATCTTTTGAGTTGGACTACGAAGCGGATTGCACGGACCTTGACAGATATTGGCATGACATCTTCTGAGGGGCAGACATTTGCGCATTTGACCACCCTGTTAGCTTGTTTACAATCTGTACACGGGCCCTATTTATAGATTATTGTTCGGGTTGGTAACAAACAACAGCTTGTCTTCAAGATGTCATGTGGCACCGTTGTAACTTATACGCCACGTGACGGGAACGGCCCATTAGGGGTCTCTCTTGTCAAGGTGGGGTGAAGGGGGCGAATGTCAATACGCAGCGCTAAGTGTCGGAACAAAAGTCTGATCTAAATTAGGCTGGGCGCAGATGCATGCAGGTTGCAGTGGAACAAAGCAACTTGAGAGATGGTTGTAGTAGTGTGTGTGTGTGTGTGTGTGTGGAGCAGGGGGGGAGGGGGGAGGTTAGGGTGCGTCTGAACTCACAGCTGGGAGAGTAGTGTGCGAACTCTGCCAAAGCCTCAGCACATGACTCCCACCACTTGTCAAAAAATCACCATGTGTGCAATAATGTGATTACAGTCTGGTTACTATTATGATTTGAAACAACACACTTGTGCGGAATGGTGATCGGGTGGAAGGTGGGGGGTTGGGGGTGGGGGCATTGTAAGGGTGAGTTTGGGGTTGAGACTATGGAGCAAAGGGAGGTGGGCTGCATTGGATTCGTTCCCCCTAGGCCCCTCCGTGCCCTGCCCAAGGACATCGAGTGGAGGGGTGACTTTCTGGGTCTTGTCGTGGATTTACAAGTTGAGGGAAGCTTTACATCATCCCCCCCGACCCTTCTCCTAGTCTCATTCCAGGTTACACAATCAATGGAGTGCACACAAGGGGTTGTCATCACAGGTGCAGCCGGAGATTGGCCGAGATGAAGGAACGCGTCCAGGTCAACATGTTTTCCACCAGCTCATTTTTTATGTACCTCCTGATGATTCTTCATAAAAAAAATTTGCAAAATCTTGAGACTAAATGTCAAAAAATGCCCCCTCTCACCCCTCTTTTTACTGCCATTTCTAGGCTACTTGTGTGGTTGGTTTCTTCGATTTTCTTGAACCATTAAGCAACAACCGATCCTGACCTGATAAGATGATGGTAACTTTACCCCAATGGTATTGGTCTGAAAGATGTTTTGAAGATGTCAGAATTTTCATTTTTGCAAGACAAAATGGCCAAAACCTGCCCCCCAGGAAATGTGCCTTTAGTCAAGTCAAGTCAAGTCAAGTTTATTTTATAGCCCTTAATCACAAAAGAGTTTCAAAGGGCTTCACAGGCCCACAGTTGGCAAAGATTGACGACATCCCTTAATCTAAAACCCCCAATGGGGCAAGCAAAAACTCAAACCCCCATTTGTGGGAAAAAGAAACCTTGAGAAGGGACCACAGATGGGGCGCCCCCCCTTTCAGGATGGACCAGGCTGCAATGGATGTCGAGTGGGCAACATTTATCACATTGTCTGGTGCTGTACAATGTTAATTAAGATGGCATAAGAGTCCATTTAAAGAGATGAAGTGCCACGGGTAGATGCCTTCGGGAAAGTGGTTCTGCCTCAGGACCTAGCCCGATCGGTCGGAGCAGAATCCTCCATAGCAAAGACTCATGGCAAGTGGTCCACCCCAGATCTTGTCACACTTGGTCGGAGCAGAATCCATCCAGCAACAGCCTCAGATCACCACCATCACCACCGAGCCCCCTCTCCGAGCAGGCTGATTCTGCATAACGCTAATGTTTTCCCACTTCTTCTTCATTTTGTTCTGTGTGCAACCATCATGTCATGTCATTGTCTGTCCCCACTCTTAAGCTTGTCCAAGTTCTCGGTTGCCCCTTGGCTCACTCCTCGGAGCAGTCGGGCAGCCTGCCGAGCAAAGTTGTGACATCACCAATTTGCCAAAAAAAAGTGAGCGTGGGTCTGTTTTTAATCACATCCCTTCTTTTCTGCCGGTATGCACGGGATGAGGGGAGAACCAGGGCGGCCCCTGGCGTGTTAGAAGCTGAAACGGGGCCATACGATGCCAACCGGGCATGAATGCAGCGCTAACCATTCCATGGTGCGCATGAAATACCACTCTGGAATCTGAATGAGCTGGAATGCAGATTTGTAAGGAGCCTGAGTTCCACGGTTTCACTAATCCATATTAAGCTTTGACATCTAGAACTGCAGGAAAACTGCCCGAATAAAAACAGCCAAATTGAATGCATCACTCGGAACAAGAAACAATAACAAACAACAGCACCTAATGAGGACGAGAATCTCCCGGCATAAGGAATCAAATCATAAAGCAATCATTTCTAGGTGCAAACGTATTGGTTGCTGATATTGGCTAACCAGATACTAGACAGAGAAATTTGCCAAGGGAAGGAAAGCCACACAGCAAAATGGAGACTGTGGAGTCATTGCAGGTTAGCTAATGTCGGAGTGAGTGTTTATTTCTGTCATTTCTAGCCGCATATTCTCAAACGTTACAATGATGCGGCAATGATGAAACTGCTCGACCAATGAGCAACCAGCATTGGTATAGAGGGGACATGCTTGGAACTCCATCTGACAATAAAGGTATTATCTAGCAGTGTCTGTTTTTGAACTGGAACTGCGGCTCACCGGATACCAAACCAACCGAGTCCACTGACACTGAGGGCAACGAGACAAAAGGCAGACTGCAGTAAACTGGAAACTGTGGAGTATAATACTGCAGGTTAGCTAACATCTACTTTCTTCTACCAGTGTACCAAAGGGACAACCCTTTCACATCACTTTCCTCATCTTCATTCTTTTATAATTTAGACCCTTGTACGTCCCCCTAAAAATGTGGCCTCCAGACGAACGCAATACTTAATTTCCCAGCATACATTGTGAATCCCTTTCAGATGGTGCAGAATGTGCATCTGGATCTAGATCAGTCATGATACATGGTGAGAGCATCACCGGCAAATCAAATTAGGTCTTCCCACAGATGGACTTCTGTGACTATTTAGTATGTTTCTTGTCATTCGGCGTGTTCCTGCGAGGAATGTTGTCTGGCCTTACTTGCAATCAAGGCGATCCGATTTCCGGAATAATCGTCGCTGGGGCTGATTTAGCCATCCACCCATCTTCTGGCCCTTATCCTGTTCAGGGTTGCCGGAAAAGCTGGAGCCTATCCCGGCTGACTGTGGGAAAAAGGTACACTACACCCTGGACTAGTCATCAGAAGTCACGATCTGACGCTGTGTGTAGCGCTAAACAAGCAGTAACACCTAACGAGACAATACAATAATAGACAAAGCCACACTTGGTCTTGTTGTTTCTGCCAGATGTGGTAGTAAATCACATATGTGTCAAGTATTTAGCTTCAGGTTTAATGAAAGTCCCAAGTTACTGTGGCAAAAATCAAGCAAATGAAGCACAGTTGAAAAAAGGTTGTCACATTTGAATAGTGACACACTGCGACAGTCGCATCAGTAGGACACGTCAATGCACTGCAGCACATGAATGCACTCTGGCGGCAAGGTATGTGTTTGACCTAGAATCCCAACTAACTGGCGTAGACTTTGGAATTGTTCAGTAAACCTAGTAGCGAGGCCTCTTGACCAGAACCCGGCTTTAATTCTTTCACCAAGTCCTTCCGCACAAGCCAGGACAAAACCCAGACTCCTCATAGAAATACTTTGGAAAAGTCCCTGTTGGCTTTTTAGGGAGAGAGCGCTTTCCAAGGCGTATGTAAGGTCGTGTGTGTAATGGGCTTTTTGGTTTGGGGGGGTTTATGGCCTCTTTTGTGTCCTGTGATGAAACATCTGTGCGCAAGACTGCAGTTTGAGAGCAGCGGGTGCATGCTTGTCTCATGTGTACGAGGTGCGGCCCCAGCTGTTTACATCTTGCGCCGAGCCTGTACTCGTGTTTTCTCGTTCTGCAGCCCTCTCTGCTTTTGCTATACTTGGGAACAACATGTCACAAAAGCAACTGTAGTGTAAACATTTTGTCAGTTATGTCATCTCAGTAATGCATGCTACAATACAGTACATTTTATTGGGACGTACAATTATTGGACCGCTCCAAGTCCCACAGGAATTTAAAATCAGATAACCGATGTCTTTTTGACTAATTTATGCAAAAGGAGATTGAGGGCAGTGTAGCCTCCAGTGTGAAACTGCAGCATTCAAAGCTAGAGAAGTTGGCATTTGTTTTTTTTTGTTCGTGTATCCTCAAATGTTACACAAATATGGAGGACCAATGAGCAACCCCAGCTGAGCAGGTAGAACTACAACTGGAAATAGTACATTGTAGTCACTAGTAGTACCTGCTTTTGCTAATGGAAAAGCATTTAAAAAAAAAGATGGTGAGCCAGGGATGTTTGGTTGCTAGAAAGAAGAAGAAATAGTACCCTCTGCAACCGGACGGTCGCATGAGAAAAAAGTTGTGAAGTTACGAGAAAGAAATCATAAGCAATTGTAATATCGTGGGGAAAATTAATAACGCTCAGAGAAAACAGTTATAATATCACAGGGGAAAGTCGTCAGGTTACAAGAGGGAGCAACGTAACGCAAAAAAAAAAAACCCACGTAATTTTACGTGAAAGAAACCGTAATGCTACAGGTAAAAAGCTCGAACATTTAGAGAATCAAGTTGTACTAATATTACGGGATAATGCTGTAATGTCACGAGAAATACATTTTAATGTTACGAAGAAAAACTCAACGATAAGAGCGAAAAAAGGTAATTCGTAACATTATGACAATTTTGTGTAATGTTACCAAAAAGAATTGGTACTGCAACTGTCCATGCGAATATGCTAATAAGCTATGCTAACATGGACTACACACTCTGGATGCTGGACTCACTCTGATCCAACGGTCAAACTGGATGGATGTTCCGAAGGGAGAGGAAACTAAGCGAGAAGGCGACGTGGACGATGAAGGTAGAGCGTGAGACGGTGGAGAAAGCGCAAGAGGTCAGGGATTGTTTTACAAACAAAATTCCTTTAATTAATCACCTTGTTTGAACAGCTGGCCCACTCAAGACGGGTCGTAACGGGATCCCGGTGTGGAAGTGCGGATTACCGACACGCATCGGCCGGAAAAATATTAGCTGTCAAACGTTGCAGCCCGAGACGCACGGGAGAAGGCCCCCGCTTCCTGGTGGTGAGAGAGCTGCAGTCAAAAAGGGGGTGCGTCGGTGGGGGCGAACATGGCTCCCAAGGGCGTCCCTCAGGGCACAGCCCGATGTAGCAGTCTGGGAAAGGGGGTTCACACTCAGGGTCAGGCTTGGGATTGGAAAATTGGGGAGACCCCCGTGTTAGTGTTCATGTACAGGGAGCACATAAACAACCTCCTGTCAGCGTGACGTGAAGTACGTGTTTATCACTAATGAGGATTGACATCATTCTCAAGAATGCGTCTCTGGAATACAATGCTGGTTTTTTTTTGTTTTTTTGTAAATATTCTCTATGTAGGTCATTTGGCTCACTGGCTTCATTCATAAATGTTAATCACCTGAGCTTTGACACGCTTTGTTAGTTGCTGAAGAGCTGAAGAGAGACTGCGGGCAGCAAGAAATAAGCCAGCTGCAGAGAAGTGAATGCTGCGGAGTATAATACTGCAGCGCCCATTATTATCTGAGAGGATAATAAGTGCACCAAGAAACCGGGCCGGTGCAGCCGAGTACAGGCTACGAAGAATAATAACTGCTGTGTCCAGGGCTAGGGACTTTGTATAGTTTTTGGTGATTTCTTCAAATGTTACCGAGGAGACTCTGGGCAGCAAGAGAATAGAGAACTGCAGTAAAGTGGAGACTGTGGAGTGTGTTTATTTCTCGTAATTCCTTCCATTCCTTCCAAGGTGCAAAACGTAAGTACAAAACCAAGCGAGGAGAGACCTTAGCAAGACATTTCCGCCAACTCAACGCTGATTAAATTTGGCTTTGTCAACCACAGAGACTTCATGTGTAAAACAACATGCAAAACAAAACACTCTACGATGTAGAAATTCTACGGCCTTAAACTTACTGAAACGACGGGGACAACGATGAACTTTAGCTGGCGTCTCGAAAGAAAATCTAAACACATGCCAGGTAAGCAAATGTTAACTGTAAGTAACACCAGAGAATCTAATTTTGTATTTCCAACTTTAATATTTCTGGGAAGAGGTCATTACTTAGTCATGGTTTTCCAAAAATGGATTTTTATGATCTTGGTCTTGTGTCTGCCTTATTGTTGGTTTCCACTTTCCTCTTTCTGTGTTTTGCCTCCACGGCTCAGAGAGAGAAGGGAGTAATGTAGCATCAGGTGCTTGATTGTCAAAGTGTATTTACACGTACGTGTAGGGAGGAAACAAATGTTCTCTGACCAAACATACACACATCACTAATGTGTAATTGTGTAAACACCTACGTTGACCTTCCACTTCACTCCCCTTGACCATGATGTCATTACTAAGGTACTTACAGTAATTAGTCAATGTGTGGCACCAGGCTGTTTTTTTGTCTTTTTTTTTTTTCCTCGGCGTGAAAAACAAGACGTCGTCTTCTCGCCATCTGTTGCTTGTTCCTTTTTGTCAGGACCATAAAGTTTTGATGCTGACTTTTTCTGTCTTTCTCTTTCTCTACCGGTGTCTCCGAGCAGCGGGATAGCGACCGCTCGCTTGCTGAACCGTGCTCCACTTCAAAGTGAATGCGAGTGAGTTAGAGTGTTTTAGAAGTGTTATGTATAGCGGGGTCGCACCTTTTAGTGTGCACACCGAGGGCTTTACAGGGCCCATCTCACCTTCTCACACAAACACACACACGCACAAAAAAATAATTTACTCAACTTTAGATGGGTAAGACTGTGACATGTTTTTGGACACACAAAGCTGTGGAGTGACAACATGTCGGAGTCGAACTGGAACGCTAAGTGTCGCTAACGACGCCTTCTCCACATAACTTAAGATCATCTTTAATACCACGCGGGGAACTGGCTTACGCCACACTTTAATTAATTTGATGTACCATTTAAATGTTTTGGTCAGAGCTGCTGTTTTGGTTAGCAACCACGTTCAAATGGGGCTTAGCAGGTCACACATGTGGGAACAACAGTGTCTATGAACGGAGGTGATACAACCATTAACCTAACTACTTACTGTACGTCCATCCATCCATCCATCCATCATCCATCCATCCATCCACTTCCCTATCAACCAGTTGTCCATTGCTTTTACATCTACCAACTGTCCAGCTATCTACCTGCCCATCCCTCCATGCATCTATCCATCATCCATCTATCGTCTGTGTTGTCCATCCATTTACCGACCTAAGTACCTATTTTTCTGCCATCCACCCATCTGTCCATCTAACTACTGTCCATCTACCAACCTACCTATCATTCAGACACCTAGCTGTCCACCTGCAGTACCTTCCCACCAACCTTTCCTTCTGTCCATCCAGCCATCAACATACTTACCCAATTTACTTACCTACCTACCTACCTACGACCAGTTTAATTGACTAAATAAATAAACGATTACATTTAAATAACTAAATAAGTAAAAAAAAAAAAATCACTTGCATTCAACTCAATAAATAAATAAAACCTAAATAATTAAAAAAGTTAAAACAAATAACTGGTATAATCAACTAAATAATTGCATTTAACTAATTCAATAAGTTAAAAAAAATGACTTGTATAATTGACAATACAAACAAATATTACTTCAACAACAAATTTGCTTTAACAAAATGACTATTATAATCAACTAAGTAAACAAGTCAAAGAAAGATTAGTATAACCAACAAAATAGATTAAAAAAAATAAATGTAACTATTTAATAAGTAAAAAAAAAAAAGACCAGTATATGCAACTAAATAAATAAGTAAAAAAGGGCTACGACAATTGACAAAATAAAAAAAACATAGGTTAGAAAATGACTAGGATAAAAATCGAAATAAATAACAATATAAGTTAAAAAATGGCTAGTACAATTGACTAGAGAAATTAGTAAAAAAAATTACTAGTATAATCGACTAAATAAAAAACATTTAAATAATGTGATAGCTAAAAAATAACGAGTATAAGCAACTAAATAAGTAAAAAAAAAAAAAGAAAAGACGAGTGCAATCGACTAAATAAATAAATACATAAATACATTTAAATAATGAAATAGGTCAATCTGTCTCCATTTTTTTTGTCCCGAGACTACACATTTTTCCTTCTTTCCACATCACGTTTCACAATAGTTCATGTATTTTTTTAAATTTGTGAAGTCTTTTCCCATCAAAGTCCCAAGTGTACCGCTAAAAATGTCGTTTCTGCAGCAGTCGAGGTGCATCGGACCATCTCAGCAACCCTCCAAAGGTTCTGTGGGATAAATCTTAATCTGCAACCTCATAACAAGTGCAATTTTGCCTGATGTGTTTGTTTGTCTATGTGTAGCTCACTCAACGCTGCTGCATGCACTTAGCGAGCATGTTTCATGCACATGTTGTTGCCATGCACTAAAAGTATATGATCGGTATAGACTTACACAGCCAGGCGGTCCCTCCGGGCTCGTGACTGTGGGTCTTAACTACCCCGGACCACATGTTCATGAGCTCACTGCAATGCACAGAGCGTTCTTTGGCTAAATTGGCTAAATGTATGCAGTTGTGTATGGCCATGCCAAAAGCAACACACAGCCTCTTGACAATCAGTCAACTGGAAGAGGTTGATTCAAGCTTATAGAATAAGAAATCTGGACCAAATGAGCTGGAATATTCTCTTTTTTTTCTGGCGTAAACTGAACACAGAGATGCATCAGTTGCTGGTATATTGCCAACTCGAGTGGCCTTTTGGCGTTTGGGGGCAAGTGGAGCAGTGCCCCACCAGATCTTGTGTATGGTGCTAGGTGAAAAAAAAACATCGCCTTTCTTCAAGAGGAGTGATAAAATTGCAAAACTATTGAATGGAGTAATCCCCCACATATTAGCAGTGCAACATTCACAAATTCACCTCTTAGTGTTTTTTTTCCCCAGTTCACTCAAAACCTAATCTATTTGCAGTTATTGTGCTCTTTCTGAAACGCCCTTGGAAAGTAGAACATTGATCTCTGAAGTCAGACAGCTCGACTGACAGCTAAGTTGGCTGGGTTGTTAGCAGTTGTCAGCTTTACAAAGACAAGAACGTGAGAAACATATTGTACACATATATATATCAGAATCATCTTTATTTGCCAAGTATGTCCAAAAAACACACAAGGAATTTGTCTCCGGTAGTTGGAGCCGCTCTAGTACGACAACAGACAGTCAATTTACAGAACACTTTGGAGACAGAAAGACATTGACAAAAAAAAAACCAGTCACTGAGCAGTAAAGGTTTGCTAGTTATCTGGTAATGCCGGTAGATTTTTTTTTTTTTTTTTTGACAATTGTGCAAAAAGATGCAGAGTCCTCTAGCACTTAGAGCAGTATATATATATATATATATATATATATATATATATATATATATATATATATATATATATTATACTGTTTATATATATATATATATATATATATATATATATATATATATATATATATATATAAACTATATACATATCGGTTATTTATTCTTTTATTATGTCAAAATAACGTGAAGCAACAAAGCTAGTGGTGTCGGCTAGTCCAAAAGAACGACTGGAGGTTACTGGGAAGTTAAGTGGAGACAGCTTCAGAATGGTAACACCTTTTATACATGATTATTATTGTTATCATTATCATTTTGTCAGACTCAACACTGAGGAGCCAACGTCTTTGCAATGTTGCTAGTGTTATTTTTGGTAACTTCCAGTTTTATTTGTTTCTTTTCCGGATGGAACTGGTTTACCTGAATAGGCTGTCACTTGTACAGCTAGGCTATTTGTAGACTAAATCGACTTTCATTTGGATCTTTTGTGAATGTTGTCGTACATTTAAGTCCACATGTTTGCGCTGTTTGACGATAAGGAGCATAAGTGAAGATGTAGGTGGCTATGCTAGTGTTCGCCGCTACATCGGCTGCTTCCGCTTGTCACGTGATCAAAAGGTGCGTTTTCTTTTTTTTTACGGTTCGCTTTCCACTTGTGACGTTTACAAATGAACATCAATCACGTTAGAGTGGCTAACTAATGCTTATGACAGTTAGTCGGGTTAAAATATGACTTAAAACCTTGCCTGTTCAGTTAAGGTTTTTGACTGTGACAAAGCTTACATTATTATCACGTGTGACGTCAACAAATCGTCAACCCCCCCCCCCAAAAAAAAATTTGTACTTTATTCTTTTTTAATCCATCCATCCATCCATCCATTTTCTACCGCTTATCTGAGGTCGGGTCGCAGGGGCAGTAGCTTTAGCAGGGACGCCCAGAGTTCCCTCTACCCCACTTCAGCCAGCTCAAAGTCAGGCGACTGTACCACTACACCATCAGTGACGTCATCAATTGTTATTTATTGTAAATAAACAGTTTTATATCAATCCATTTGCTGTACGGCTAATCCTCGTTTGCTGGTGCCTATCCCAGTTGGCTTTGGGTGATCTGATCTAAAGTATTAACTCCACAAGTGTGTAACTTTTCTTTGCCCTTTTGTGTGTGTTTTCTTTTTTTTTTTGGTGTGTTTCTGATGCCACCGCAAAGGGCCACCGGTGATGGCGAAAGAGGAAAAGCGTGACGATAACTATAGAACAGGAAATGGAACCTCCTGCGGCGTACGAGAGCGTCCGGCCACTCGGGAGCAATACAATTTACTGCTTCTCACAAGCAGATGCTATTTTATTTTAGTTCAAAGTAACATGAGTAATGACCAGAGAACCTTCCTCACAATGTCCGACAATGCTTATAAAAGGCCACTAGGTGACAGTACCACTTCCTGTTCCCTCGCCATTGCATGTCTGTCAAAGTATGAAGTATGAGCAGTTTTACTTTAGTCTTCTTATACGGAAAACAGATGGTGTTTGACTGTTAATGAAACTTGGATATCCCTGATTATTGTACTTTTAGCGTTTCTTTCCTTTCTCCATTACCAGGTGGTTAGAACAGGACCTCACTGCTTTGCTCCAAACATCTGTAAGTGACGAGCATTGTCTCCTATGCTGCTTTTGTATGTCACTCATTCTATTTCACCTGAAACACATGCTTTGATTGTCCCCCGAGACCAAGATGCACACAAACAAAAGCTGTGCTGTACCATCCGGCCACCAGAGGGGGCAGACAATGTACCCCCATCACCACCTGGTTCCCCCCACCGGTTTGGGACCAAAGCCTCCGGATGTTGCATGGACACAATGAGGCAAGCGGACAAACAGTGATGTGATGATATGATAACATACAAAGGTTCCGTTTTCATTGGGAAGATGCTTGTGGGAGACACAAAAATAATTATTGTATTATTCTTACCTGTATTGAAATTTGTGGAAAACTTGAATGAATGAGCTCACAAGAGGAAACTCTCTGTAAGAAAGAAGGAATAACTGAACTGCTACTGCTGGAATTGATAAGCATTCGCATTGTTACAGTCTGCTGGGTAAAATTAATTTCTGTATGTTGTAGGGGTGGAACAGTACACCAAAAATCCCAGTTGGCTACTTACCTTGTTTTTAAGGTGACATTTTGGTACATTAAGGGGACGAAATACAAAACGTAAAATATATTTTCTTTTGTGGCAACAGGAACAGAATAAATAAAATAATTTAAAGTGAAACGTAAAAAACTACAATCGGGTCCAATTAAAATTCTCCAATAAATGAAAGATTCTCAAATAAGCAAAATAATGTAAACAATTAAAACATTTTTAAAAAATATATTTTTAGGCGCTTAAATATTTTCTTTTTAGGAAAGTGTAACATCCATGATTGCTGCTTTTCTTTTGTCTAAATGACATTTGAACTTTAAAACAAATTGCTAACAGAAAATTCTCAGAGGAATAAAATATACTCAATAACAGCTTAAATATTTTTCTTTTTAAAAAGTACAAAAAAACGAACTTCTTTTTTTTCTATGGTAATAAAGGATGCAGAAAAAGGCAACCATACTGTGGATTATTGATGCTAATTGCCGATTGATCCATAACCTGGAGGGAATGGAGAGAATGTTGTATGGTTCCAATTTCCAGGTAGTGTTTGCACAAAACCTTCAGGCTTCTGCTAGAAAACAAAGATATGTCAGGAAATGCCTACTAGAACATCTGAACTTTATTTGAGGTTAATCAGAGGCACGTTTAAATGTGTTCCTGTTTACATGACAGAAGAGAAGCTTTTCAAATTTTGTACCCGTCCTGCAACGAATATGAACGGAATCGTGACCTTAAAAGGAACGCCGACAATAATGACGTTTGGTTTATATGATCTCTTTCAATCTAAGTAACATAAGATAAAACTTTTGAAAGTCATTTTCATATTTGTGTGTGCACCATCTGCTGCAGTTGCTCGACTAAAGACCCTCTTCTGCAGCACTGCTAAAAATGCCCCTGACTTTTTCTTGTACAACTAGTGAGTCACTTTCTAAAACCAGCGAGAAAGAGAAAGATCTTCGAAGAACAAGATGAGATGGTGATGTCATACTTTCTTGACATTGATAAAAAAAACCTCATCTCCACAAGGGGGTGCAAATTCCCATACAAACGCCAATAATTGAAATTTAATGATGCTAATAGAAAACCAATCAGTGCACCATTTTGTGGGGAGTGGGTTGGTGCTTTGCCGCCCCGCAGAATGCCGCCCTGTGCTGCCTCACATATCGCACAAACCAGAAACCGGCACGGCCTGTGAGTGTACATTTTCTATCAGGAAGGCAAATATCACACAAGTAGCCTTTCCAGTGGCCTTTGTTGCATCAGACTAACCTTCAGGCCTCAAATTATTTCCGAGCAGAACCAGCCTTCAAAGGACACACACGCACACACAGATTTCCCACCCCCAGCGGAGCAGGGCCCGGTCCCTAACTAGCGGCTGACACATCAAAGCGGCTCGTCCAGAAGGGAAGTCCGTCCGGGAGGGTATGGAGGAATCAGAGGAGACAAAGGAAGCGATTAAGAGATAAGGATCACTCCAAGATATGACATTTCATCCTGGACAGATCCGGTAGACATGCTGTATTCAGGGATCAGGAGGAGGAGGAGGGAGGCTGCCATCTCTTCCTCCTTCCGTCCCCATGATGTATGCGCACCCCACCCTGCTTGTAGACTAATAACACAAGTAAACAAACACTCCCTCCTTAGCCAGCTTTAAGTTGCTACTTTTCAGCCTCTTCCCTTAAACAGTATTTAGCCACACACAAAAAGGGGTGAATTTGAGTCAAAAACAAAACAAAACAAACAAAACAAAAAAACGACGCTCCTCTTTTTGGGCCTAATTGCCTCGGCGTCGCCTTACGTCTCCGGTTTCACGCTGTCGCTTTCAGCTCGGCGAGCCAAGGGCGCAACCCACCTGAGATCCGCACACAAAAGGGTCGGGGTCGCAACACAGAGGGAGTTTGTTTGCAAATAAACTCCAAACACCGCCTCACCTCTCTGATTAGCCCTCTGGCTGTGTCAGTCATTATTTGAATGTATCACACTTTATCACAAATTCCATCTTAATACCAAAACCTACCTTAATTCAGTTCAGATGTTTATTTCAAACTCAAGACTCATAGAAGATACACAGTAAAAAATAAAAATAAATAAAATCTCCTAGGTATAAGGACTTCACTAACTTATAAATTCTTAAAAAATTAGGATGTAAAATTCAAAAACTCACCCGATTATTCTGTGAGGATTTCAATTGGCCTAAAAAAGCATCACCAAGACCTCAAAATTCGCAAAATACAAACATCTCAAGTGAAACAGTATTCTCTGTAGCTTTCTTAATACATGACTGTAGATTCTTTCAGTGATTTTCTATGGGAATAATTTCGTTGATAATCTAAAGAAATCGATTTGCGTTCGACCCCAGAGCTTCTCCCGTTGCTTCATTGTTCTTTATTGCATCACGTGTTTGTTGTTTTCACCGCCAATCATGGTTAACCTCTTTTTGCACATGTATGACGGTCAAGCGTGTTAATTTGATATAATATGGTACTTAGACAGCCTTACATAATCAAAGATGAGGATAAAGAGTGTTCAGTGCGCTCCAGTAAGTGCCGAGCGTCCGTCACAGGTCCACACCTGTTGAGTGGGCGAGGCGAGCGCTCTTAACTACAGACCAGCGCAGCGGAAGCCATCTTTTCATAAGCCGTATCTAATGAAACCACGCAGTGTCCGAGGGAGAATGAAAAGAAAGACCCACCGCGGGGACACCCTGCCCTGCCCGAAATTACACCTCGCGCTCGCCCGCACAAGAGAAGCAAATTCCGTCAGCGCAGCGACAGAAACACTTGACGCCGAGTTTTAAACTGCCGCCGCAATGGAAATTTGCACGACAGAATCCTTCCTCATTCGAGGTTTGTCGTGGGAGACGGTAGTGGGGGTAATCACACACAATCGAGCACCCCCTTCCCTGCCAACACTTCATTTTTGAACTTTATTTGGGAACAGTTGTCAAGATAGAAATATCTGATACTCTTGCTAATCACTAAGGCAGCAATTACGGTTATTAAGCTTTCATGGAGCGCGCCTCCCCTCAGTCTTGTGTCTTTTCTCACACCTCTTGAGAGGCCTCATAAGAATTCGCACCCGCTATTGTAAAGTGAAACTCTGTAACTCGACTACAGTCTGTTCCAGATTGCTGGTCTAACACAGATTTCTTAGGCTTTTGAAACAAAAATCCAACAATAATCCATTCCACCGCCATTAATAATGGTGTATATAGACTCTAGATTAGTGATTCCCAACAACTGTGGTGAAAAGATCCAATTTTATGGAGCAATTGGTCTGAAAATTATTATTATTATGAGTAATTCATCTTTGTTCATCTATCGATGCCATCTATAGTGACAGGCAGGACAATTCCTGACTAAATGCAATTCTGAACACAGCTACATCCCCACTTATAAGAGGTTGTGCAGACTTGTGCAACCATTTTATCTCGGTTGTTTATTTTACTCCCCCTCTTGAAAAGATTAAGTTTTTCTTTTCACTTTGGTTATCCAGATTATAGTTTACTGTGGGAAACGCTTTTGAAATGATTCTTCTTGGTCTCCCTTTTTTTTTTTTTACTGTTACTTGACCAGGGGTGTGTAGACATTTTAAATCCGCTCTAGGCCATTAATGTAAAATCAAATTACAAACAGTAAGTACGGCGGTAACTGAGTGGGCCTTTTTCCAGCCGAGTGAAGACGTATTCTTACGCCGCTTCACAAACTAGTTCATTGCCCGCCGTTTTTCAGCTCCAAACATCGCATGAGATAACTGCCTCGCCGAGGTCAAACGTTTGCGTCGATGAGAACACCCCCCGGCTGCCATGTGGCTGGTGCAGAGGTGTGTGTGATAAGTCGGGGGGGGGGGGATGTTTGTAGGGTGTGTTGTCACAATCAAAGGTGCCACCCAGATAACCCGTACAGACGGACAACGGGATGGCTCTAAAGTTTCAAGCCTGCGCGCAAATGCGTTTGTGTGAAAATGATACACGGATTAGTGTGTGTGTGTGTATGCGTGTGAAGTCTGAGCAGGTTGAAGAGCAGCTGTACGTTGTCTTGTTTCGCATTCTCACATTTGCTGTGGGAAATTATCCAATTTCTCTGAAGTGGTCCGAAATTATTTCTTTACTACTGCTAAACTATCTTTCTTCATCCATCAATGCTAACGTAGGAGTGTTGGATCACCATATCAAGAGGACAGTCACATGACTCGCGCCATTCTGGAGTCCCGATCATCACCCTTTGTTCCTGTGGCGACGTTTACTGTCTATAAACACTCGACTTTTTACGGTGGAACGTCCAAGTAAAAAAGCTTTTTGAAGACTTCAACCGGTCAATTAGACTAGCAGTGTCAATAGACCCCGCCGCATTATGAGTCACCTGTTATGGCGTGCGAACGAGCACTTACAGGAGACTGAGTGGCACGTCACAAAACAATGACAAAGCCCTCGCTCTGTTCTTAAGGACTCATTCTGCAATTGACCCCCAGCCCCTTAATTCCCTTCACAAACACTCACACACTCTCTCGCAGTCATCTTTCGAGTTCCTGAAGTTCTTGGCAATCACCTGGCTGATGGCACTTTGGGACCAGGACCGTCATGTTTTCAATCGCTTGAAAACAGCAAGTCCATGGGTGTTGTTTTAAAAGCACATTTTCGCAATGCTAGTGTCAAGACCTCAGACAACACTGGCGGCGTTTGAAAATATGTTTGCGCATTTATGAGCTGGTTGTCAAGTGCTTTCCAAAACAACAGGTGGCGCTATAAACCCATAAGGGCCATTTTGGATAGCTACAAGTCTGAAGAAAGTCAAATGGCACAAAAACAACACTTTTCTGGGAAATCTGGCTAATCTTTGGTTAATGGAGAATGGACTCTACCATATGCATTCAGGAGCTGGGTAGTGGTTGCAAAACATGAAGTGCTGCATTTGTGTGTTTGCTTTCTGGTTATTGGGGAATAGAAAAGGCCATTTACATTCTTGGGTGGGGTAGCGTACCTCCAGTTGTATCTTTCTCAGGATTTGCACTCAGATGTAATGGTTTTTCCTAGGGCTGGGCGATTAATCGATTTTTGCGATGAATTACTTGTCAGGACAATTATTTTTAACAGCTTCCGTAGTTCAAACCCCGCTGTCATGCACTGCTAAAACCAAGGTAAGTAACGAACCATGATATATTTTTTTTCAGCGTACCGTGACACCTCATAGTTTTTAGGGACAAAAAACAGACTTTTTGTGTGGACGGAATGCCAGAACACGTTTGAAACCCACCTGCGTTTGGTAAACTCTGTGATCTTACATAAACATCCCTCTTCAGGCCTTGGAACGTACATGCATGTCGTCTTTGTGTGGAGTAGCGGGATAATGAACAGGCAGACAATTACCATAACTAGCTGATGTTATCTCCGCTAAAGGGATTGGTGGGCTGAGGGCCTGGGGGTGGCGGTGAGGGTGTGTGTTTGGGGGGTTGGGTCAGTTGAAATGTTGAAATTGCACTGTCAGCCCCCCCAAGCTTGTTCCAGGATGCATTACCATGAATGTTCCTCCTCCTACCCAGCTTTTTTCCCCTTCGGCCTTTAGCCACGTCAAAATGAAATTCTTCTTCTTCGCCCTCCTTTTTCTCTTGTTTTGACACTGATATGCAGGGCATCAAAGGGACGCCCAGTGGCCATTACAGCCCCAACCCCCCACCCCCCAACACACACACCGCCCCCAGGCCGGAGGCCGCCTGCACATGCTCCAGGAGGAAAGGCTAACAACCCTAGCTTGGTATTAGCGCAACTCAACCGAAGTCATCTGGAGTTTATGAGACAAAACCCATCCATCCATCCATTTTCAACACCGCTTATCCTGGTTAGGGTCGCAGGACGCTGGAGCCTATCCCAGCTGACTTCGGGCGAAAGGCGGACTACACCCTGAACTGGTCGCCAGTCAGTCGCAGGGCACATATAGACACGGACAACCATTCGCACTCACATTCACACCGTCACTGAGTGGGAACTGAACCCACGCTGCCTGCACCAAAGTCAGGCGAGTGTATGAGACAAAACCGTGTCAGTGAAATAAAATATTTCAACTCTCTAGTTAGTGGCAGGAGAAAACATGGGGGCGGGGGGTACAGTGAAGACGTGAAATGCGCCCAGCAAACTCAATATTGTATATCATCGCTTTTGCGGAAAAGCTAATTTGTAATTTGTTCTTTTGTTTTCATTCAACCACAAAAATACTCAAATAAAACCCAGAAAGTACAATTTAATTAAAATGGTTGAAAATGTGTTAATAGTGTGCAATAAAATGTCATAAAATAAAAAGTTCCATCCATCCATCCATCCATCCATCCATTTTCTGTACCACTTTATCCTCACAAGGGTCACTGGCGTGCTGGAGCCTATCCCAGCTATCTTCAGGCCAGAGGCAGGGTACACCCTGAACTGGTCGCCAGCCAATTGCTAAAATAAAAAGTTCTGATATTTAAAAAAATGAAATCATGTATCCCATATATTTTAAATTGAGCTGGGAAAAACACACAGAGGCTATTCAAACAACACATTCTTGATTTCTTGCTGTTTTCGGTAAAAATAAAATTTGGAGACAATACTTTTGATGTTCCATAATTTGTTAGATTTTGTATTTTTATCCAAAAAAACGACAAATTTGGTTGTCTTTTTGGTAAAATATCTTTGTACATCTACAAAATATGTAGATAAAGTTGCAAAAAAAAAAAGTATGTGATACATTGGGAATTACCTTGATTTCTGCACAAACTGGTAATAAAATCTAATGTTATTTTCATCGAAGTCATAACAAGAGACAAAGACAGTCTGTTTAGACTCTTACCACACAAACAATTATGTTTGCATGTTTTTAATGGACACACCATGTTGACAGCATTCACGGTGCTGTGGAAAAAGTACATGAACCTTTGGATTTAATAAGTGGTGGAGCCTCTTTTGGCAGCAATTAACTCAACCAAATGCTTTCAGTAGTTGCAGATCCCACCCGTACAACGATCAGAAGGAATTTTAAACCATTCAACTTACAAAAGTGTTTTAGCCCAGCAATCGTCTTGGGACGTCTGCTGTAAATCGCTCCCTTGAGGTCATGCCACAGTATCTAAATCGGGTTGAGGTCAGGATTTTGATTTGGCCACTCCAGAAGGTGTATTTTCTTCTGTTGAAACCATTCACTTCTGTCCCTTTGGTTGCTGTCCTGTTGTATCATTCATCTATTGCTGAGCTTCAATTGGCAAACAGATGATTTTATGTTCAGCTCCAAAATGTCTTGATAAACTTGGGAATTAATTTTTCAGTCGATGATCCAGTCCAGGCCCTGAGGAAGCAAAGCTGTCCCAAACCATGATGCACCCCCCCCCCCACACACACACTATGCTTCATAGATGGAATGAGGTTTTGATGGTGGTGTGCTATGCCTTTTTTTTTTTTTAATCTCCACAAAAAGTGTTGTGTGTTTTTTTCTGAATAACTCAACTTTGGTTTCATCTGGCAACACAATAGTTTGCCAGTACCTCTGAAAAAGCCTTGGTTGTAAAATTCAACTTGTAACCAATGTTTTGTTTTTTCTTTTCGGACATGACATGCATTCTGGTTGGATGTTATACTTATGCATGCACTGTGATTTCTATAAGTCTTTGGTCGACACTATTAGGAATCTTCACCTTGTGGAACATTCTGCACTGTGCAGTCATCTTTACACGACAGCCACTCCTAGGCAGAGTAGCAACACTGCTGAACTTTCTTCATTTATAGACAGTCTTAACTTTGGACTGAGGAACATCACGACTTGAAGAGATACCTTTGCGACCCTAAACAGGTTCATGCCAGTTAAAAACTCTTAAAATATAGGTCTTCTGAGAGCTCTTTTGCGAGAGGCATGGTTCACATCGGACTATGCTACTTGAGCATAGCAAACAGGTGTGTACTTTTATTGGGTAGGACAGCTTTAACCAACACCTCCAATCTTGTGACATTGATTGGACTCGAGGTTGGCTGATTCCTGACTCTGATTAGCTCTTGAAGAAGTCATTAGTCCAGGGGTCCACATACTTTTTCCAACCTACACTGTGAACGTCTACATGGTGTGTCTGGTGAAAACATTAAGTCATATAATTATTTGTGTAGTATTTAATAAAAACAAATATTTCAGGGTGTAACCCGCCTCTCGCCCAGAGTCAGCTGCGATAGGCTCCAGCACGCCCGCAGCCCTAGTGAGGATACTTTGAAGATACTTGATTTTTTACTGGATGGTGACAATTATTTTTACTGCATTAATACCAGGACGTCCTTGCTTTTATTTGCATTTCAACAGGTCATTGCTGTATTTTAATGCAGTTATTTTTAATTAGACTTTACACCGATTTGATTGGGCTGATCGGTATCGGCCGATATTTAGCATTTTATGCTGATCGGCTTTAATGTCATAATTCGCCGATCCAATCAATGCTCCGCAAAAGACATTTACTCCGCGACGCCGCGTGCACAGTATATTTGAATCCAAAAGCTAGCGTATTTTTAGCCTCGTCCCGTGTCTTTTGACGTAGTACTGTAAATATCTGACGGCCAAAAAAGTTATTTAAAAAAAATAAAATAAATAAAAACATTGGCGGTGTGGGACAGACAACACGTCTGAGACAGGCAACACGTAATGCCCGGATCAGATTACAAGACAAATTTGCTCTTTCACGATTGCACTATCTGACTACTGCAATAAAATCTTGTATTCCGCATCCCGTTTTCTTACGATCATTGGGCTTTATCTTGTCAACTCAAATGGGGCCGGATACACTCGTTACCGTGGCGACGACAACAAGAGTGGAGCGAGCCGACGGGGTTATAAGAACAAAATGGGGGAAAACGTGTTGGTGGTCACCGGTGCTCAGGACAGGAGAGGACGTTCGTTTAAGGCTTGCTTGAGGCATGTTCACGTACTTTTAATACGATACGGCTCACAAGCAGGCAATAAAATGTTATGTAGCGTAGCAAGCTAGCGGTAGCAAGAACGGTTGGACGTAAGCATGCCGCCGTTCTGTCGAATCATGCGCTAAAGTTTCGGTGTCGGTGAAGTCATTTAATACAAAATAAAGTAATTTAATTACAGTAAGTTAGCACCCATTATTTCTTGTCATGTTGTAATGTTGGTTTGCCCTGACTGATTAGAATACACAATCTGACTAGAGCAGTGATTTCCAACCTTTATGGAGGCAAGGAACATATTTTACAATTGAAAAATCTCACGGTGCACACCAACAAACAAAAATGTCACAAAAAGTGGATACATTAATTACTGTATTGACTTCCTGCCATCTAATAGAAGACCATTCATTTGTTCTGTCTGTCACTATGCCTCACTGGCATAAACAGAGGAACAAAGATACATTATTTATTGTAAATATAATTTTTTGAGCAATTAAGTACACAAGTATATACAGTAAATGAACAGATCATTTAAATAGACACATCCCTCCATCTTGTGATCGGATGGGTGATCGATTATCGTTTTTTTAAACTCACTGATCGGTGATCGGCCCCAAAAATCCTGATCGTGTAAAGCCTATTTTTAATGATTGTTTTTTTTTCCGTCTCTGTCTGTCAAATGATCCTTTCGTGTGTGTTCAAAATAGACATGGCAAGCCTTATTAATGGTAACTATGCAAATTTTTTTAAAAAAACGATAGAATTTTCAAGCATTTTAATGAGTGGTTAAACTTGCTTCTGGTGGTGATCAAAACAAAGTGCAGCGGTGGCCTATGACATGATGTACACGACCCTCTTCAAAACAATGCAGAGCTGCTGGCAGTGTCCCCCCCCCCCCCCTGCCCCACCCAAAAACCCTATTAGCCCCCCTTTCCAGCAGCAGTTCAAAGGAGAGGCTCTCTCCAAACATTATAATATAATTTGGGCCAGCCGTCGGCTTGTAAATAAGTGATGTCTAGGCCCATTGTGTGGCGGGGGCACAGGTTGGAGACAGGCGTCTTTGCTGTTGCCGGCACGAGACAAAGACAGGAGACAGAGCGTCTAACCTTTTGATTCTTCAGAGGATCGCGTCGGCCCGGGACACATCGCCAGCAATCATGCCCCTGACGCGGGGGCGCAGGGTAGGAAAGGGGGTGGGGGGTGGGGCAATAGGCTCACCCTCACCCGCAGCCCGCTTGCAATTGGATTAGTGAATGTCCCAGCACATGTTAGCCTAATTGACATTTAAGTGAAATGGGAGAACAATAGGCAGCCTAACGAAAGGCCTGCTACTTCCTTTGAAATGGAATTAAATGTCTGTCACAGCAATTGACAAGACGACAGGGAGAAAAACAGCTTCAGGGCTTTGTGAATAGTTGAAAAGTGGCTAGGAAATAGGAAAAAAAAAACAATTTTGGGGAACAAAATAAGCTCTGGGCTGCATGAAATTAAACCCCTTAACACTACTTCAGTCGTAGGTAAACCACAGCCCCGAGCGCCGATATAAGTCCCGCGTTGCAGCGTTTGACCGAGCCTGCCATGCAATTGTCAAAAGAAATGCTCATAATGTTGTATATAATAATAGTTTTCGGAGGGTTCTTTAACTTTCAGTCTATCAATAAAGTGCGATTTTTCATTTTTTCCTGAAACTGAGCACTGGTAGCCCGTGGTCAAAGTAAGTTGTAAGCTATTGATCATCAACTAGGCACTCAATTTCTTGGCAAATTGCGTTTTGATTTATGTTTAGTGTTCTTTAGCATTCATTCATGTACAGTATATGTTGACATTATGGCAATATATTGACACTGTACAAAGGTAAAAATAAGTGTTTATCTCCAAATGTAGTTTTTTTTTTGTATTTATCAGAAACGCAGCAAAAACTAATTCCTTTGTGTATTCAATTAAAATTCACAAAATCTGGCGAGTCGTGCTTTTCATTGGAGAGAGACAATATATTTTACTACGTTTGCAAAAGACAAAAATGAACAAATTTGGAGATACGTGCATGTCATTGTAGTATTCTAATATGGGTCTTCTGTAATTCATAAAATGTTCTTCTTTGGGAAAAAATGTATATGAGGGTGAGAGAAATAAATATTACTAGTAAATAAATTCCTTATTCTTTTTTCATCTTTACTATTTTATCAATAAAAAATGTATACAATCTAATGTACAAGATGAAAAGTTGTACAGCTTTTTTTCCATGTTTAAAATAAGGACTCAATTAATTTTTTTAATATGTTGCTATAAATATATATATATATATTTTGTCAAAATATATGATCATATTATCAAAGGAACAACACCAAAAAAAGAGTGAGACAAAAGTACACCTCAATGTAAAAGTTATAAATAAGGGTCCAAGTGAAATTTTTAAGAAAAGACCTTTTCGAGAGTTGTTTTTTTTCTAAATCCAAATCCGGTTTAGCTCGCGCTTTAGCGGCAGCCGCAGCCCTCCACCACCATTTCCTGGTAGTTTTTTAGCACCACCTTATCATGTTCGTCCAAGTAGAGCATGGAGATGGCGCTGAGCTCCGTGGGCACGCAGCAGGCCTTAGGAATGTTGTTGTTCACAGAGTTCACCAGTGTCTGGACAATGGCGTGGTTGGTGGAGTTGAGGTGGTCCGCCAGCGGGAAGGGGCACTCCCCGTGGCAGTAGTAGGCATGGTAGCCAGGGGGCGCCACTATCCAGTCGTTCCAGCCCACGTCGCTGAAGTCGACGTAGAGCGCGTGGCGCCGGCAGTTGCGGTTGCGCTTGCGTCCCCGCTGCTTGGGGCTGCGCTTGGTCCGCTTGGTCAACGGGTGACCTTTGCCGTCGTGGCCGAACGTCACCAAGAGGGGGCGCAGCTGCTCCCAGTCCTCGCCGGGCTCCTGGCGGAGCGAACGGCTGACGCGGACGTGCTCCCCCCGGTGACGCGGTGTCTCGTCCAGGTACAGGACCTCCACGGCCAGCCCGTGATTGGGGCGGCGCTGCCGAGTCCAGCGCAGCACGGCGGGGCTGACGTCGAAGCTCTCCCAGCGCGACGTGTTGTGTCGCACCAGCCGCGTGTCTAGGAGCTGCGTGATGAGTTGACCTGGCCGCGGGGCCTTCAACACCTCGTACACATTGATCCGTTGGAGGCCCGGCTTGTTGTCGTCGCCGCCCGCCTTGGCTATCTGATGCCGGTAGAGGCGCAGTTCGGCCGAGGAGAGCAGCTCGTCCTCGGGAATGCTGCTGAGGTTGAACAGGAAACGTAAGGGCGTGGCCTCACTGTCATCCAACTCGTGCACTCTCTCCATGTGCTCTGAAAGGGAACCAGATGAAAGATTGTTAGGAATTGATTGTAAAAGTGCAGTAGTACCTTGACTTACAAGTTTAATTGTTTCCGTGACCAAGTTCGTAAGACAATTTACTCCTACAGTATATTAAATCAATATACCCCAATAAATTGACCATGTAAATATGTGCAAATTAAGCCTCTTGCATTTGCATTTCTGCTGCATCCACTTCCTTGCTCCAATTGCATCGTTGCGCACTGACACACACACACGCACACACACACACACACAACTGCTGATAAGTATTTTGTATCTTTTTTTATCTCATTTTATTTTATTATATTAATGTTTCACAAGTCTCTGGACTTATTGGGCTATTGTGGGACCTCGGGTATCGTATTTTGTGCCATATCATGTATGACAATTCAATTTCTTGAATCCTTGAAATATGGGGCGTGGCTTCGTGAGTATCTCATAAACTTGACTGGCTAGTCTCTGTGTGAGTTCGTACTATTCAAGAAACAGATGACGAGAGTCTCCATTTTTTTTCCCCCACTTTAGTCGAAAAAGAAAAAGACTATGCAACAGCGACCTAACTCAAAATACTAAATTGGGGCACTTGCAAGTCAAGGTACCACTGTACATCTAATAATCCAACAAGATGACAAAAAATACAGTAATCCCGCCTAATTGCGGTTCACTTTTCCCAAATACACCTATTAGTGTTTTGTGGAACCTTTATCCAGCTATTATCATTTTCTGTTCTTTTTGAAACTCCAGAATACCACATGATGGTGTCAAAGCCTTGTCTAATAGGAACGGAGTACATTGGTGGAATTATGTTGAAGTGACACATCTCGACTGAGAGACAAGCTTTGTATATCAGTGAGAAACTGAGTTTAGACTTTGTGGAAGAAGTAATAGAATCTCAGTTGCATGTATGTGCACTGAAGTGCATAAAAAAAAATCTAATTATCTTTAAGCTATTTATTAAGGGTAATGTTATAAAATTAGTTTGAAATGATATTAAACTTTTTGGAATCCTAGTTTGTAATATATTCATGCTTTAAACTACAACCCCAATTCCAATGAAGTTGGGACGTGTTAAATGATTTGCAAATCATGTTCAACCTATATTGAATTGAATACACTACAAAGACAAGATATTTAATGTTCAAACTGATAAACGGTTTGGTTTTTAGCAAATAATCATTAACTTAGAATGTTTGGCTGCAACTCGTTCCAAAAAAGCTGGGACAGGGTCATGTTTACCACTGTGTTACATCACCTTTTCTTTTAACAACATTCAATCAACGTTTTGGAACAGAGGACACTAATTGTTGAAGCTTTGTAGGTGGAATTCTTTCCCATTCTTGCTTGATGTACAGCTTCAGCTGTTCAACAGTCCGGGTTCTCAGTTGTTGTATTTTACGCTTCATAATGCGCCACACATTTTCCAATGGGAGACAGGTCTGGACTGCAGGCAGGCCAGTCTAGTACCCGCACTCTTTTACTACGAAGCCACGCTGTTGTAACACGTGCAGAATGTGGTCTGGCATTGTCTTGCTGAAATAAGCAGGGGTGTCCATGAAAAAGACGTTGCTTGGATGGCAGCATATGTTTCTCCAAAACCTGTATGTACCTTTCAGCATTAATGGTGCCTTCACAGATGTGTAAGTTACCCATGCCATTGGCACTAACACAGCCCCATACCATCACAGATGCTGGCTTTTGAACTTTGCGTCCACAACAGTCCAGATGGTTCTTTTCCTCTTTGGACCGGAGGACACGACGTCCACAATTTCCAAAAACAATTTGAAATGTGAACTCGTCGGACCACAAAACACTTTTCCGCTTTTCATCAGTCCATCTTAAGATGAGCTCGGGCCCAGAGACGCCGGCGGCGTTTCTAGGTGTTGTTGATAAATGGCTTTTGCTTTGCATAGTAGAGTTTCAAGTTGCACTTGATGTAGCGCCGAACTGTATTTACTGACATTGGTTTTCGGATGTGTTCCTGAGCCCATGTTGTGATATCTTTTACACATTGATGTCGGTTTTTGATGCAGTGCCGCCTGAGGGATCAAAGGTCACGGGCATTCAATGTTGGTTTTTGGCCTTGCCACTTACATCCAGTGATTTCTCCAGATTCTCTGAACCTTTTGATGATATTATGGACCGTAGATGATGAAATCCCTAAATTCCTTGCAATTGTACGTTGAGGAACATTGTCCTTAAACTGTTCGACTATTTTCTCACGCACTTGTTCACAAAGAGGTGAAACGCGCCCCAACTTTGTTTGTGAATGACTGAGCAATTCAGGGAAGCTCCTTTTATACCCAATCATGTCACCCACCTGTTCCCAATTAGCCTGTTCACCTGTGGGATGTTCCAAACTGGTGTTTGATGAGCATTCCTCAACTTTCTCAGTCTTTTTTGCCACTTGTCCCAGCTTTTTTGGAACGTGTTGCAGCCATAAAATTCCAAGTTAATGATTATTTGCCAAAAACAATAAAGTTTATCAGTTTGAACATTAAATATCTTGTCTTCGTAGTGTATTCAATTAAATATAGGTTGAACATGATTTGCAAATCATTGTATTCTGTTTTTATTTATGTTTAACACAACGTTCCAACTTCATTGGAATTGGGGTTGTATTAATATAGGTAGTTATGAAAGTTTTTTCAGTGGGGGTGTCGTCAATTAGTCGCCTTGTTCCGCTAATCTCGGCAGGGCTCGGTCCCTGTCCCCCGAAATTAGCTATAGATACAGTATTGTACTGCTACTACATCGACAATGTCTTTAAAGTTGTTCTGTTGTTGATAAAAGTTTAAGCAATAACAGAACCTGCTTCAACATTTCAAAGTTAGCGTTGATAATAATGCACTCTAGTCCTCCCCACTCCACGGTCATGTACATTAAAAAGTTATTGACAACAGCCAAACAAGAAGTAGTAACGTCCGCAACCTTCTACGATGGAGGTTTAAGAAATAACCCAGAACCTGCTTGAAAATTGTGAACATTCCGAAGTTATCTTTGATAATGTTCCAGTCCAGACCTCTAGGTGGCAGTAATGCACATTACAAGTGGTTGACAACTACCAAAGCAATGTCGCCACCTTCTGTGGATGGTATTTCGCATTACAAAGTGATTGAGAACTGTCATGAATTTACCCTTCACCCTATTTTTAATATCAGTTTTTCACATTTTCAAGTTGTACATCTAATGAATCAAAAGCAATTCTTTTCAGTGGAGAAAATAGATTTAATATTCGGATAAATTGAGTTAGGATCTTAGTCACCGAAAAGAATTAAACTCGCAAGTCAATACCACTGTACCTCTTTTCCCAAAGTACTATATCTCGTGGACTCACTCGCCTTTCTCCGAGCACTTTGCTGAAACACGCATCCAGAGGAGGGTGGTGATTAACGTACCACAACTACAGTATAAACACAGTGGAGGCTCCCGGTTCCGTGCTCGCGATGCAGATTTCTGGCGAGATCACCATTGTTGAGGTGGGGCCGGGGGGTGGGGGGTGTAGGAATGTTGTGTCTACTATTTTCCTGCTCAATCCACCCCTGTTATTTCACACCCAGACCCTAATCTTGACCAGGTGGTTCTCATTATTAAAACCTGCTGTGGTTCTGATTAGCGCTGCCCAGCGGTTTGTTAGCTTGAGATACATTCGGCAATTTATTTCTGTCTTCTTGTTGTTGTTGTTTTTTTTTTTTTTTTTTTTTTTTTTTTTGCGATGCAAGTCAGCTGAGTCGGACATTCGCAGAGGTGGATGAATGAAGAAGTAAAATGTCAAATCGACTCGCACAATCACTGAGACCTGAAAGTGAGCACTCCCACTCAAAAGAACTCCAAGCGTATTATTAACATAGTTTAGATCCTAAAACAAAAAAAAAGAACGGAAGGGTAGATTCTTGTACAGGGCAGTAGAAGCCCTTCTTACATATGTCTTACTTACACATATATTGCATTACATGTACAGCTACTTGTACCTCACTATTAAGAAGTCCATTCAACTTTAAATTTGATTTCTTTTTAAACTAAAAATAATGTCTACCCGATTATTTATTTTCTATACACTAATAGTTAAGATAAGTATACGGTATGTGCCTTATTTAGGCAGAAATTAGCATACCTTTGATATAGTAGCTCATTATCTGTGTCCATGTTTAAGATGTGGCTCACACCTTCAAGCACCTTTTATGCTTGTATATACATTACAAGTTTATAATAAATATGTGACCTTTTTAAGCTGATGGAACCTTAAACATGATGGACAAATCTCATCAAAACGCACATTTTAGGCGGCACTCGGGTATACACTACCTCGCAAGACTTCATAATTGCCCAGATATCGCTCGATCTCATACACTTCCCTGTACAAGACAAATCTCGTCAAAGTCCAATGAAAAGCATGTCTCTCCAATTTCACCCCTTTTATTTACCACCGCAATAAATTGAGTTTTCTTTAATGGTTAAAAAAAGGGGAGGGACAAAATTCGTGTCTTCGAATGACGTTTCTGTTTCTTTTTTTGAACAACGAAATATATATTTATTCCCATTAAACTAAACTTAGGTGCACATCAAGTGTACTTCATATATACGTGGATCGGAGTTCTACTCAATTTAAGTACAGCTTCACAAATATACAGAATAAATTAAGTACATTTGGCCAATATGTGTTAAAAAGTATGTGCAGTAGCCTGTTATCTTTACATACATTTTTGGCGGCCGGCGCTCAAGCACACCTTCAACAAACTATTTTTTATACTTACTTTATTCATTAGTTTATTTATTCATAGATGACCTTTATACGCTGATTGAACCTTAAAACAGCTGGTTAAGTTTTGTCGGGTGTCCAATGAAAAGCAGGCATTTTTTCCTTTTAATGGAAAAAAATGACAAATCGACAGTTCTTTAACTGATAAAAGTATGTATTTTTTTCTACAACAACAAAAATGTACCCAACTAAACATACGTATGCTTTTAGTTTACTTTCTATAAATAGATCAGAGGCCTACTCAAGACAAGGAGACCCATATTCTTTGTACATAATTTAGGCTGTGCTTTTGGCACACCTTTATCTTGTACACTTACATGTACAAATTTATCAATTCATAGATGACCAGGTGGACAAATCGAATCAATGAAATTTAGGAGGCACTGAAGCACACCTTCAACCAACTGTCTTATACATGAATGAATACCTATGTCTGACAATTTTAACACTGATAGCTAGACTTTATTTATTTTGTATTTTTATTTGTATTTTCCACTTTCATACTACACTAGTTCCATAGGACCTAAAACCAAGGTTTCCAAGTTCAACACACTTGTTTCCCCTCTGGTTCATTCCTTCCTTGACCCTTAAGGATTTACCCGACTCGTTTAAGGCTTTCCGACCACAGTTTACCTCCAGCAGATCAGTCAACCACACGTTCCTTCAACATTAATCGAAATCCACCAGCCTTGGTCACCGCAACTACGTCCCGCCCCCTGCGTCGCACTCGACTCTGAGGCACTTTTTTCCATCCCTCTGCTCTCGGGCACCCACATTGTTAGCAGTGGCCGTCTTTATTTAGAACGCGGCAGAGTAGAATTAAAGATAATTGCACGTTGAGGAAGGTCGTTTTTTTTTTTTTTTTTTTTTTTTTGGTCCAAAAAAAAATTCCATCTCCACATAAACTGGAGAGTTGCAATCCAGTTTTCCGAGTTGCTCCCTGCAGGATGTGGTTAGACGTAGACGTCGGTAATATGAAGGTATGCTTTTTGCTGAAGATGTTAACCAAACCCTTTAGTCCAACGAGGCTCTGGAGAGTTTTTCTCGAGCAGATTTTGCTCATCTGGCAGCGTTCAGTCACTTTCACATTAAAATCTGTTTGGAAGCCCAAATCACGTACATCTCATTGGAATTTTTTTTTTTATAAAATGACGGAAACCCATTTTAAGAGACTTATCGTTGTACTGGCATGTGTGCAAATATTTGGCCACTTATAATAAGACCACAGAGTTGCATTATTCTGCTACATTCTCAAGATGATTGAGTGATTCTAATGAGGACAATAAAGGCACTTTATAGTGATATTGACCCTCATAAGTTTATAATGTTAAACGCTATATTTAAAACTGACTGAACCTTCAAATAAAGACAAATAAATGATTTAAAAAAATGTATTTATCAAAAATGGCTCAAATCACTTTTTGTTTTCGAAAAAGTATTAAAGATGAGGCAGAGCCCATTTCCTTCTAAGCTGGAAAGCTGCTCTCTGCTGGTGTGGTTAATCATAAAAGGCGCTTAATATGAAGGTATGCTTTTTCCTTGAGCTACTAACCAAACATTTTAGTCCAGCGAGGCCCTCGAAAGTTTTTCTCGCAAATTTCCGCAGCTCGTCAGGCAGCGTTTAGTGACCACATCCTAAAAATCTTTAGTTATAGTGAGCCGGGTGGCGCTGTCATCTTCCAATCTTTTTTGTTTTTTTTTATTACTCCCTTAATACGCTGCAGCGCTAGCCAACTCTGAGGAAATCCCAACTCCTTACTACACGTTCCACTCCCAATTTTTTTCCATCCTTACCTTCATGGTGGAAGCCCCTCACAGTGTTGGCTCGGCTGGCCGACCTTTCCGGGTACTCGAAGGCGAATTCGTCGCCGCCCCCGGACTCCTCTCCCTCCCCAGACTGCAGCCGATACAGGTCCAGCATGTAGCGCGGCACGGCGGCTGAGCTGCTGGGCCTGGGCCGCCTCTTGAGGCCGAACATGTGCAGCAGGGTGGCCTCGAAGTCCCGCAGCAGTTCATGGCTCTGAGCGTCCGAACGACCCTGCAGGCCCGGCACTTTCTTTTTCCCTTCTTCAGGTATCAGACTGGCATGGTTGCTCTCTCCCAGCAGGACTTGGCATATGAAAAGGACCATCAGCATTCGATTACCAGGAATCATGATGTCTCTGATGGGACACAGGTTACAAGAATGGAAATTTAACTTTGACCCGCCCGGAGACAAGATTTCATAACCGCCCGCTAATTGGTTTTCATGATCCGGTCTGGCTTGTTTACAGTAAAGAAGACCCTCTCAGATCACTTGCATGTGGTCTTTGGTGACGTACTTTAAAGGTAAGACCAAATTTGATTTCAGGTGGCGCTCGGCCATATAGTTAGCTTCAACAATCTGGTACACTCACAAAAGCATGTTTCCGTGTTTCTCTGAATTATGTTTTTATCAATAATTGAAGAAAAAAAGACTTTTGAATGAATTTGAGCTTTCATTCCCGCCACTTAAAACAAAAAAAGGTAAGACCAAGGGCCAATTTTCAACCGCCTGTCGTCGGCCAAACTAAAAATGGGGTGACTTTAACATAGTCACATGCCACTTACTTACCGACAGAAAATAAAGCATGGGAAAACAGTCCATGTTTGTTGGGAGCAAGCTGCGGACACACACGTTCTTCCAGGAAATGTTAGGTGGCGTTGGGTGGCTGCAGGAGAACGTAGGAGTGAGCCTGTTCCTGGAACAGACACATACGAAGAGCTTATAAACTTAATTAGAAGATTGCAAACATATAAAGATGTGTCTCAAAGGTTTTTTTTTTTTTTTAATGACCATGTGTGTCTGTGAAAATGCAAAAATAAAAGTTTCCAAATTGTACCAGGTTTTTTATGCTCGTGCACGTATCTAAACGCAAAAAAATGTAAAAAAAAATGTCCATACTAAGTAATATGCACCCGATGCTTAAAAACGCAAAGATAAAAGGTTATTTACACTGGGTGGTTGACTTATATCAGTTACTGCACAGCTCATAGTAGAAAATACATCAAAACTGAGTCATTGGCCTGTTCATGTTCCAGTAGAAGAAAATATGCCAAGTCAAGTCATCTGACCGTGAAATGCAGAGATAAAATGATTCTGTTTGTACAAGGTTGTTGGCAGGTTCCTGTTCCGGCAACACGCTAATAGGTAGGAGTAATGCTTTTTTAAATGGAAATTAGATTCAAGTTTCTCCAGATAAGCACATTCAACCTTATTAGTTCCTCCAGACCAGGAACACACAGTACAGTAATCCACCAATCAGTAAGGTTTGGTTTACTTCAGTGCAGAGTTTTATTTCGTTTCAATGGTCAGTATTTGTGAAGTGTACCAAACCAACTGATGGATTCTGTACAGAAGCGGTACGATACCTAAACACTAGACTCGTTGGTGAACAACAGAGAATTGTCACCTCCGCAACACGGAATTTGCTTTTTCTCGGAACAAATCGCTTCTTTTTAAATCGCTATTTCCAAAGGTTCGCATAGCGCAGGTCGGTCATTATCATTCTAAATCGAACTCAACGTGTATCTCCAGGAAAGGTCTTTAATCATTTATCAAGGCATTTCTAGGAACAGGCCTCCCCGAGAGAAACAGTGGAAAACAAATCTGCAGTGGTATTAATAGACTTGTCAAGTGAGGCAACACGCGTGAAATGATGTCGTAAGGTGGAATACTCATCTTGATTTACTACACATTACACTGTCTGACACTGAGGAGAAAAGCAGTGTTGGGTGTGTTTCTTTTTTTTCTTGGTCATTAAATGCACCACAGTGTTGAATCACAATCGTAAAAGTGTTTATTAAGTTTACACTCAAGAGTGACGTTGGTGTTTGGTCATCCTTTTAGATGTTGAAGCCAAATACATTCATAGAAAAAAAGTGTTTGTGTGAACCAGGGATGAGCATTTGACGACATTTCTGTATGTTGTTGGTCTGCACCTGTTCTGCACAGCGAGTTATCTGCGTTTGAAACTTAAAAACGCAACGATAAATGTTGCGTTTTTGTAGCTACTTTTGGTCTGTTCTTTTTCTTGCACAAAGGTGACAGCCAAATATACAAAAAACATGTCGAAACCAAATCGTCTGCATGAAAATGAACAATTCATTGATTGTTTTTAAATTATTTGTCTAATTTAAAAAATGTAAATGGGTGAAAATGTCATGTAGTCAAACCATACAAAACCATACAAAACAGTGATCCATTTCAAAGTTTTGTTTTTTTTAACATTTCAGATTTGTGTTATTTTGGGGGGATGAAAAGAGAACTAAAAAAATGTGGAGATGCAATGCATTGTCACAAAAAAGGCAAACTTGTTGAGACTGACTCAACGGCACCTCTGCTGGTAGCAGCCATGCAGTGCACTCCATGTTTAGCTCAACAAAATGCGATTTTTTTTAACAATGGAATCATAGTATAGTTTTGCCTGCAACACGATTAAAAACAAAACAAAACAAATCAAAACAATTGACAAAGTATTGGAACAAAAACACTTTTTTTCAATTGAGACCAGATAAACAGGAGTGCACTCCATTTTGCTTCGATGGAATTGTGATAAATGAATCTTTTTCAAAAGACAATAGTCTTTTGAAACCTTTTTACACTTTTAGAATCTCTGAACGTTCCAAACTGTTTTTTTCCATGACAGAGAAGGTTAAGGAGTTGCACGACATACCACACCGCCCACATTGCGATCTTCTTTGGCACCGTAAACTAGTTGAGGTTGATCGATGGAGTCCGCATCATTGACAAAATTCTTTACGATCGATTGATCAATTATTCTACCCGCTGCTACTCACGCATGCACAGAGTTGTCACTTGTTGGATTTAAAAGATTTTTGGATACGCCGCCGCCGGCCTGGTGCAGTGAAAAAAAAAAGGAGACTCACAGTGGCCGATGCACTTTTAGCCGTTTATTGAACGGTACAAACAGTCAAACACACAAATACAAAATTAGGAGACTGGCAAGCATCGACAGACTAACCGGCCATATTCGTGATGACACTTTCTAGGCCACGCCCCCTTTAAAGGGCGACAGATCAGACTCACAGTTGTTATTGTAACTTCCGGCTTGTCCCAACGTACAGTAATTACGCTGTTTCTTTACATTTGCATGTTTTTATACAATACAGTCCCTATTTTTTTTCCCATGCTTTTTGCGGGCTTGAATAGATGAATGTAATTTCAATTCATTTCAATTCAATGGGGAATATTGCGTACATTACGTTACGAGCTTGGTCACTGAACCGATTAACCTCGTAAGTCAAGTTACCACTGCACATAGAAGGATACTTTTTTTAATATGACCCGCGATTGACCCTGCGCTCGCTCGGTCATGACACTAAACCCTGTGCGTGTGTTGGCGTTCCGTTTATACACACACACACAGCCGGGAAATCGGCAGCCAATGCATGACTAGACTAGACTGAGCGAGGACGGTTCGGAACATGATCAGCTCTATTACCCATGGGTTGGGAGGTGTGTGTGTGGGGGGGGATGGGGGTGGAGATAACGTGTGTGTTTATCAGTGACAACAAACGTTCATTGTAAAGAGAGAGAGCGACGGGGGCCTCTCCCATCATTAAAGGAATTGAAAATCTAGCGACCACAACTGAACATCTTGTAACCGTAAACAAAGTGATGATGAAAGATCATTAGGTGGCTTGGCTTCTATGCCATTTTATTGAATATTTGTTACTGTAATATTATAATGAGTATGACATCAGCACACGAGGAAGACAATTTGCAATAACGACAAAAAAACAACAACAAAAGCAGGCCGCAATTGTGACCCTGGCCTTCTAAAGCAGAGATAATGTGTTTCTTGAGGAATTTGACTACCGGGGTCGGGTTGGTGTGGCAAACCGACCAATCGGTAGCCTGTGATTTTTATCGTTTCGGTTGTCCCTAATTGGTTTACAGTGACGGGAGCAGAAGCTGGTTGTAATGGGCCACAGATATTAACTACTTCTACTGTAGTCTGCGCTAGCTATGATGTCACTTTGGTTTTGTTGTTATTTTATTTCAATACAAACTTGACATCAAAGGACAACATGTTTTAGTTTTTACATCAAAGGCAAACATCAAAGGCTTTGATGTGGTTGTTTATTGGTTTGCTGTTTTCTGGCTTTCAGAAACAAGCAAAAATTGACTCATTTTAGAAAATCAAGTAATGTTCAATCTTATTTATTTTATTACTATAAAACAATGTTATTGATTGGTTGATTGATTGATTGATTGATTGATTGATTGGCTGATTGCTTGATTGGCTGAAGTTGCCAGTGAACCTTAGAAAAAAAAATGCACTCATTTTGCCTCGCTGGGGCCATTTTAGTTTTCACGAAGTCCTCCGAGGGCCATTCTATATTTGTGAAAAAATATGATCAAGGTTGCCCAACCCTGCTGTAAAACCCACACTATAAGCTGAATTGCATAACAAGATTGCAGAGCCCAAAAATTTAAAATGCACCCCCCAAATAAAAAAAAAAATAAAAATCAAGTAGTAATGGCTAAAATAGAAAAATACAAATTAAAACACTCGATGAGTTCTTATTTTCAATTATATATTTTAAAAAATATGTATATTTTTAATTTTATAACTTTTGATTAAATAACCCTACATTTAGAAAAAAAATTAAATACAAAATATTAAATCTAATAAATACTCCTAGATTCAGGGGGGAAAAAAATTTTTAGCACTGAATTTGGACAAGTATATAAAATAATAATAATAAATAATATACTGCTAGCGTTAGATTTAAAAGAAAATACTCATCAATACTCGTAGAAAATTAACACAAAACTATAGATAGTAATAAGTAGTCCTTATTTCATCAATACGGGATCTATCCACCTATTGTATCACTAAATGTTCAGGTTTAACCCACGCTGGTGTTATTGTAACTTACACGTCATCTTATACGTGTGTGTGCGTGCCCTTTGTCCTTCTCCACTCAATTTAGACATTTTAGACACACACGCACAAACGCATGCTATAAGTTTCTTTAAATGCATCCACGTTTTGTGACGTAATAGTTCGGATTTAACAACCCTCGTGTGTTGCTCACAAAAGGGCAGATGTTCCACAACACAGCCATGCGCACGACTTATGTGAACAATTAATGACGCTGTCATTCGGACATAAATCCTTGCGTAAAAAAAACAAATAAAATACAAAAATGCCACTTGAATGAGTTCGTTCGTCATTTGAGATGGCAGAGGAACGTCACACTCACATATTGCAATATGGAGCGTTCACTGTAAGTTAAATTGAGCATTTATACCAATATTAAGAAGAAGAAGATTTTTTTTTAAAAAACACTCTAATGTAAAAAGCAACAAGTTGGTTAGGTCAGTGAACGCCACACCGGGGTGGACGCGTCAGCGTAGGAGCGGGACTCACCATCAGTAGAGGTCCAGGTCCAAACAAGTTCAGTATCAAGATGGACGTGATACAGTCATAAAGTCCAGGAAGGATCAATAAGGTCAAAAAAATAATAATAATAAATAAAGTGAGCCTTAATGGGAAATCGGACGTCTTCGGGGTTCAATAAATCCCTTCCAAGGTGTCTCCAGACAGGAGGCGGCGCGGCGTGAGCGAGCGGGTCAGCCGGCGCCGCTCCTCGACGGAAGGGGGATGGATGCGGGGTGGCACGGAAAACCAGAGCGAGCGAGGGCGGTGCGCAGCAGGGACGCGTCCGAAATGAGCCAGCATCCGAGGCCACGAGCGCTTTTTATGTGTCCGCCCAATTTCAAGCTGCCTGCCCAGCCCTCCTCCTCCTCATCCTCCTCCTCCCTTCTTCTTCTTCTTCTTCTCCTTCTTCTCCCTACTCCCTCCCTCGTACGTTCGCGACCCCCACCTCCTCGCTTATCTGTCTCGAACACCTTGAATAACCCCCCACCCCCCACCCCAACAAAAAGATCTCGTTTGATCACCTGTGTCAAACTGGTGGCCCGGGGGCCAGATCCGGCCCACCACATCATTTTATGTGGCCCACGACAGCAAATCGTGTGCGTCGACTTCATGTTTCTTGAGAAAATATCAAAATTGCAAATTGTCTTCACTTGTAATACCGTTGAGAAATTGCAACCATTTTTTTCTTGCCAATCAATTTTAGTTGGAAAAACATATTTTAAAAGCTTCTGATTTCAAAACCAGTTATCCATCAATTTGTTGTGTATATGTAATTAGACAAAATGGAAATTCATTTACACGGGTTCCCCAGTCATAAGTACCCCCTGTAACTACGATGTAGCCCGTGATAAAAATTGGGTTGAACTAGATAAGTGTCACAAAAGTGACTAGCTACACCCTTCACATTTTTGCAAATATTATATTTTTATGGGACAACGCTGAATAAGATCCATCCATCTGTCTTCCTGGCCACCCATTCGTCCATCCAACAGTGTGTCCTTCCATCCATCATTCAAAAAACCATCCATAACTCTGTCCATCCATCAGTTCATTCGACAATATGTACATCTGGCCATCCAGCAATCCATCTTTCAGTCATGCAATAATGAATCCAATTATGCAATTATCTCTCCATATATTCACCCATTTGACAATTGGTTTGTTCTTCCATCCATCCATCCAACAATCTGTCCATCCATTGCCACTCCGCCCTTCTCATTTATTGGCCTCCTATCCTTACACTGCATGGTATAAGCTTTGTACAGAATTTGAGACAACAGAAATAGCCTTTGCTAAAATTGTTAGCATTTGCGATTAGCGATTTTAGGTGAAAAAAAACAACAACAAAAAAAACGCTATTCAGCTTACTCATGCATCATATTGTATGTACATTACACATCTAATACAGATGCTCATCTGTCAACAAATTGACAGTGGCCAAATGCTCCGGGCGACGTAAATTGTGTCCTGGCGGTGCAAATATGCTTTTATTCATTTTTTTTTTTTTTGTATTGCCTCGACGCAGAAATTGTTGTCTCGACCAACTTTTGCAGTCGACTTAGCCGATTAGATTTTTTCAAAGCCCTACTCACAACCCTTCACTCCCAGAATGTCCGCGTAAAGTCTCATGAATGATTTACAAGACATCGTGGGCCAGAGAAAGATACTTTCTCCAATCCCAATGTGAGGCTGACATGTGCCAAACTATCACAACAGAAGGATGATGTGTGAAAGTCGCAGATTATTTACAGCTGTTGGCTCCACTTGTCGGGTTTGAATAAGCACTCCTGAGCAAGACGATGTTGACGGAGGATCCATTAAGGCATGGAAGCGTTCTGGATAAAAACGGTATGAGCAGTACCCCCTGGCTCACTTTCATGTCGTTATTCATTTTCGTTGAATCATTTTCATCACATCTCAGTCAGCCTGACAGGTGGGATTTTTTTTCCGTTCGCCTCTGGGCTGAGCCCCTGTGCTAAAGCCGCGCAAATAATTGGCAGTGGTGGAAAGGAACAAAGTGCAAATACTTGATTACTGTACTTAAGTAGATTTTTTTTTTTTAGGCACACTGGTGCCTTGAGATACTCTTATCGCAATTCATCTTTTCCCATTCAAATGAATAGGAATGCTATTAATCCGTTCCAGCCTTCCCGAAAAAACAAAAAAACAAACAAACATTGTTGTAATGTGTATTTTAATGAGGAAAAATAGCACTCCATAATATTGTACTCTATAAAAACATAGTAATGATATAATGAAATGGAATTAACCTGTTTTTGTCACACAGCATCAATTAACTACTGCTCCTTCTGGTGTGCTCGCCTTGGTCACATGGGGGCAATATAACACAGACAGACAGATATACTGGTCATTGAGGCGTTGTTATGAATCCCACTAGAGTTCTCGGTAGTCCTTGACTCTTTGCAGCAGCCAATCATATTGCAGAGGGCCGTGCCCTTCTGAGAACTTAGGAGGGATTCATAATATTAATCGTTCTACACAGAGGATAAAGAATGTATTAATGTGAGTACTGTTATATTGTCTCTCTACATGTTGTTGAACCATCTGGTTTCAATGCATTGTTCAAAGGGTTAAAGCACTGCAGCACAGATGCTAATTCGCATTAGCATGAAGCTAGCGGGACTTTTCCTTAGACAGTTGTTTGGCTTTATTTTAAATACTTAAAGTGTAGTTCTCTTTATTTTATGTTTAGTTTGTCAGTAACCTTTAATTGGGGGTGACGTTAAACTGGTTGAGGCCTATTTTTTGACCAATTGTTCACTATTGGCCAAGCTGCTGCTTGCTTCACTTTGAGTATTGATGTTTCTGATGACTTTTTACTTTTACTCCCTACATTTGAAAAGCTTTATACTCCTTAGTCAAAATAGGGTTGCTACTTTTTTCAAGTTCAGCGGATGACGACACGACGTAAACAAGACGTAAAGAGAGGGGGTAAAGTCCACCGCAATTGAGAGCTTGATTCGTTGCGATCTTTGGGCCTTATAAGGCGGGAAACACGGAGAGCAGCGACATGGAGGAACGTGAACCAGGGAGCATTAACGATGACAGAATCGTAGAAGCAAGGTATTCCCCATCCGTGGCCTCGTTTAGGAAAACACTGATGTCGACTTCAAAGGATTTGTGACGAATGCGTTAAGCCTTTAAAAAAACAAAAGTTTCTATTATTTAAAAAAAATAAAAAATCTCCATGTCATCTAAAAATCCACATCCAAGGTGTCTTTAAAAAAATATTATTATTAGAAATGATCATTCCCGTTTTGTTTTGTTGTGTTCGTGTCTGCTGTACCTTTTTTTTTAATTTTATTTTATTTTATTTTTTTACTTTTACTTAAGTAAAGGAGTTGAATCAGTACTTCTACTTTTACAACAATCTTTCTTTACGCAAATGTCTATACTTGTACTTAGGTACAGAATGTGAGTACTTTTGCCAAAATTGGCATGTTATATACACTTAGGGGATTTTCTTTGTGACTCAGCCCACTTCACCTTAGGACACATGCCATCTGCATGACTCCGCATGGCAGAGATTGTCTCAGTTGGACGTCTTGGCCGAAAACTGTTTGTGTTGTTCCCCGCTTATTTTTAGCAGTACACACCTCGTTTTTCACATTCAAGTCACGACTTGGGGCGATCACAGCACCCCAACGGACCTGACAGTCCTCAGCCCTCACATTCAGTTGCCCCCAAAACCGATTCCCTCCCCCCCTCCCCGCCCGCCCTCCGTTTTGTCTGTCGTCACGCTCCCCGCGCGATTTCATATTGGAAGCGGTATTAAAAGCAGATGAAAATTGTGAAATAATCCAACACTCTCTCTGGCCGATGTCAGAAATTAGAGACGGTTATAAAGGTTTGGGAAGAAATGTTTTGACTGGAGGGCAGGCAATTTAACACATCGCTGACATGTACGAGCAAACAATGAGCCATAATCAAACCTTGTTATTGTAACACAAAGCAGATGGTTTATGGGATGAATCAGATGTGACGTCACAGCAGAAGCGTCAAAGACAAGCATCGAGACAACTTTCTGAGCAGCAGATGTAAACGCTCTGATAAGACGTCACATAAAAGTGATGGAGCTATTTGTTGTGGACTGATAAGTAAAGGCCGGCATGTTGCGCGGGGAACTGCTGCAGCTTGCCTTCATTACACGTGACGCTGGCGAAAGATTAATGCCTTACGTTACGATAAAGAAAAAAAATAGATGCAATAAAATGCCAACATTATTATAGATATATATTAAGAGTATATTTCAAAGACACATTGGAATACAGTGGGCAAATAAATGTGTTTGAAAGAATTCTAGCTTTTTCAAATTTGGAACTATTTATGTTGTACTATATATAACTTTATTTCAATAGTACAAATGAATGCTTTTCTTGTCATTTAAGCCTGTTTTTATTTTTGTTTTGTCCATTGTTGCCTCAAGAGAAAAGCATGCCAATCATCTGGAGAGATGCAAAAATCTCACTGTACTGTATGTATTGTATTATTGGGTTGGAAAATGTCGATTTCCTTTTTTTTTTACTTGAGTAAGGGAGTGGCTTCAGTACTTTTACCTTTATCATAGTTGTATCAGTAGTTGGATTTAAGTACTGAATACCAGTACTTTTGACATTTCTGTAAATTATAGATATGAACATTTTCCCTCACAATGAATGACTTTGGGGCCTTTTCTACGCGGTGTCTTTGTATCGTTTGGGATGAAGACAAGTCCCAGTTTACACATGCTGACCCAACCAAAACACAGTGAAGGAAAACATTTTTCAATTAGGGCACGCCTACCATGCGGTAGTGCGGGCAAGCCTCAAATACACAAAGAATGGGCTGGTCGTCTGCACACTGAGCTGTGCGAAGTGAAGCGTGGCTTGCGGCCTACAATGAGAGTGCCAGATCTCGTCTGATCTTGGAAAGGGTCGTAAGAGTATGGGGGCCACGGCCGACTATTGAGTAGCCCTGTTGCACCGGTATATGAACCAGAACCACAGTTTCCATGTTTCTGGGATTCAGGTGCGTGGTTGTGTTGCTTTGATTCGGGTGACTTCACCTCCACGCGACTGCCACTAAACTTCGCTGAGCGTCGCGCACCTCTTAATCAAAGGACGTCACAGCACACCTTTCGAACACCACCATTGATCAAGCTTTCACTGAGTGTTCAGAATATTCTTCAGCGCTGCTCACGTCTCCACGGGTTGTCCCGTAATCCGCCCTCTGCGATGTGTAAGTGGTGCTCAGTGCAAGGGAGGAGGGTTAAAAAGATTTTTTTTAAAAAGGACAAGAGACGTTTACGGATGGATCGGACAAACTATTTTAATCCCTGCAATGGAATTGGCATGTAAACTCAGGAGGCTGGAAGTAAACATAGGGAAAATGGAAAGGAATGGATGTGCTTTCCGGGGGGAAAAGCTGTGTTGAAACTCACGGTTCGAACCCCCGCCTTCGCCTCTCCCTCCCAGAGAGAGCAGACCACAAGATACTTTAAAACCTTTTCCGGACCATCTCTTGTAAGCGCATTTCCCAGTTTGGATAAACACTGGAACCTTCTGACCACGAAGAATATTTATGCTCAAACTTGAGGTTTGTTCTTAAAGAAACAGTAAGGAAGAACATTTTTTTTGCTGTTGCCATGAAATGTAATTCAAGCCACTGTTATAAATACATTGCATACAATGCATTTGTCAAGAAACTGAAGTAGGATATTATCTAGTTCTCCTTTTTGATATTATTTCTATCGCTGCTAACGAGCTCTCTCAGCTAACATCACAGCCTGTTTCCAATATCTAATTCATCCGTCTGTCCATCCATCCATCCATCCATCCATCCATCATTTTCATACAGCTTAATTTGTTTAGGCATCCCTATCCCAGCAGAGTTTGGGCGAAAGGCAGTCAGTTGCAGGACCCAGTAATTCATATTTTCAAGATTTATTTTTCTGTCAAACAAAATTGTGAACAGTAATAATTATTCCTTTAAATCCGTTTTATCTATATATATTTGTCTGAAAATTTGTGATTTCTATGCAAATTTATTGGTAACAATAGCTTATAATAACATGCTAAATATTTCATAATTCCAGCCAAATTTGTTTTTGTGCATAATTTACAAAATACTTTTGGGGGAAAATAATAAAAAATATCAGCCCCCCAAAAATCTGAAAAAAATATTTTCTGAAAAAAATTTCAGACCCTCCCGTCCCCCCTCCCAAAAGATAAAAAATCAAATAAATAAACAGGGAAAAAACTGTGAGTGGAGAAAAACATTCAAAAATATATATTTTGAAAAATGCAAAACAAAACCGAGAACAAAGATTATAACGTCATTTCTGCCACAAACATTGTGAGGAAAATAATGTGTGATTTATAATCAAGAAATGTATTTTTCAAAACAATCAATTTTATTAATGTCCAAAAACTAGTTCATAATTTTGTGGTAACAATAATTCATAATTCCAGACACAATACTGAGTAAAAAAGTATTCGTCATTTTGGCCAAATATTTTGTGTGTGGAGGGTGGGGGTGAGGATAATTTGGGATATAATCCTAAAATCTAAAAATCTGGAAAAATAATTTGTAATTTCAGAATTTCTGCTCACCAAAAATTGGGAAGACTCATTCTAATAAAAATAAACAACTGAGATATTAACCAATCACATTCAAACTCATCTTAAATGAAAGTCAGCAGACACCTGCCACCATTTGTTTAACCCCAAATAAAGTTCGGTTGTTCTACAAGTTATAAGGTCAAAAGTTTGTCAAATGATTTTTCTTTGTCACATTTTTATATCACAAAAACATTTGAACTGGGGCAGTGTTGTTTTTGGCACTCATCTTAGTTTTAGTCTGTTTGTCTTTTGGATGAAAGAGCTTCTTAGTTTAAGTACCATTTGAATAATTTCTGTATGTGACAGCTGGTACGGTGGGGGGGCCGGTTAGCACATCCGCCTCATAGTTCTGAGGACCTGGGTTCAAATCTGGCCTCACCTGTGTGGAGTTTCCATGTTCTCCCTGTGCCTGCGTGGGTTTTCTCTGGGTACTCTGGTTTCCCACATTCCAAAAACATGCATGGTAGGTTAATTGAAGACTCTTAAGTTGTCTGTCGGTGTGAATGTAAATGCAAATGGTTGTTTATTTATATGTGCCCTGTGATTGGCTGGGGGGACCAGTCCAGGTTATACCCCACCTCGCACCGGCACACGCATGATGGAAAATGGTATAGATGGATATATGTGACAGTTTTAGTCCAATTTTAGTCAACTGAAACTTGAAAATGTTTTAGTCTAGTTTTATTTAAAAAAAAAAAAAAGTACTAGTCTTTTCACAAATACAAATCATCTTGGATTTCAAGTTCAACACATTAGAAAATGCCCTAACTATCAAACAAGAAAGCAAAAATATTATAATTTTTATAGCTTACTAACCATATGCCTGCACCCAGCCTGTACTTATGCTTTCTGATCTGTCTGTCTGAGTAGTGGCCAAAATTATATTGCATCTGTACTGTTGTTTGTGTGTGTGTGTCCACCCCCCTCCCCCCAACTTTATTTTAAGCATGCTGCTAACATTACACAAGCCAAGTGTGCTGCTCATTTAGACACATGGGGAAAAGCATCAGGTCTAAAATGCTACATCTCCCTCCATGTTTCAGACAGGCACTCGAACATGGGTCACTATGTCAATCACGTCACATCACATTTGCTGCCCATCCCCCCAAAAAGAAATCCCTGCATGTTCGACAAATAACAGTAAAACGCACATCAGCTAATGAATTGACGTTAGCACAACAAAACTAACAACAAAACTTAGACTCAAGATAGCTAACAGCCCATTTGTGCCAGGAATGATGTGGAAAACTTTAAGCTTACTATGAAATGTACCACAAGCTGATCATTGAGCAACATTAGCTACAACTTACCTTTGAATGAACATTGGTGTTGTGAGCATGCATTTTGAATGTCTAACAGACCACACACAAAATCAATTCGTCATCGTTGACGAAAACAACACTGAGCAGGGGTGTGTAGACTTTTTATTTCCACTGTCGATAGCATTTCCAATGAAGAGGAGTCTTGTCAAGCTGTCATCTCATGCGACACCCTTCCTTCGGGGGTGGGGGATGGGGCGGGGGGCCAGGGGGCGGTGACGGTGGGACCCATTAGAAGGAGCGAGTGTCACCGGCACTCGGCGACTACGAGTTTGCCAAGAGTGAAGCCGCTTTAATGTCTTTCCATATGCTTCTGACGCTGCTACGAACCTGTCCCCTGCCAGATGTTATCAGCAGGCGCTGCTCAAATGAGTGGGCGGCGAGGTGCTGGTGGTGTGGGGGTCCTTTTTTAGGTCTTCCTTGGGTTTCAACACTGTCCAGACGCAGCCTGAGTGGGCCGGAGGGCAGGACTTTGGTAGGGGGGAAACTTTGTCAATGGATTAAAAAGCTTTTTTTATCACCATTTGGACTGGCACTTGAAGATAATGTCTTCATCTGAGAGAGGGGGTGAGAAGATGTTGTTTGACCACTACCACCAAAATGATGCAGGATAGATACACCATTGTCTAGTTGCTAACGGGCTACACCCTTCTTAGCTTACATCACAGCCTGTTTACAATAATCAATACCCCAAAAAGGGTCACAGATTATTTGTTTGGGGGGCGGACCAACTGTCATAGTAAAACACTGTAAACTTTTATTTTACAATTCCTTGACAAATGTTTTTTGGATTCATCTCATAAAGTGGTACATGGCCTTGAACTGAGCTCCATACACCTTTATAGACGAGTGACATTATTATAAAAGCAGACTAAAAACCTGAGTATTGATTTGAGTGCAATGTAATACCTTTATAACACGACCAATCGCAGTGACCAAAAAAAAAAAAAAAGAGAAGACACCCTCAGTGGGTGTCTCATTGGACTCAACTTTGTCGTATTGTGGAGTTTTCAACACCAAAATACTTAGGCAATCTTCTACAATGAAAAGATTTAGACAATTTTTTGACAACAAACAACTTTGGCCAATAATAATAATAATAATGTAAAGGTATTGGTCTTTAGGATGGAACAAGAGCCATCCTCAAAGTTGCCCTTTGCTGGTTTTCACCTGTCTGATTTTGATCCACATCAGTACACACTCAAGTGGTCACTAGTCAGTCGCAGGGCACACATAGACAAACATGCATTGCCTCTCACATTTACACCTATGGACAATATACTGTAGAGTCTTCAATTAACCGAACATGCGTGGTTTTGGAATGTGGGAGGTACACAAAGAAAATACACAAACTGGATGGATGGCTGAAATGTGACAACCTTAACTAACCCTCTCAAGGAAAGACGCTCAAAAGCCTCGACTCCGTAAATCATCAACTGCAGAGTGAGACATCAACATTTATCATCATTTTTACACATCAGTCAGAACATCGATGATAATTCCGAACACACCGCACCTGTCTATAACATTTCTATTGCCCCCTGCAGCTGTTGCAGCATTTCAGTGGATTATCAACGCCACTCTTAAACGCTCTCTGAGTGTCGACAGAACTGTATTTTACGGTGAGTAAATCACTCCTGGGACCGGTTACTCCGCCAAGAATGCAATTACATACTTTCAAATAAAAACTTGAAAGGACCCAACAAGTTTTAAAACGCAGTGTGTGCTCACGGAACGGCGGGCCAGGAATTCCAAGCAGTTGGAATATGCTAACATCCCTTGTGTGGGCAAAGGGGGAGTGAGAAGGAGGAGTGTGTTTGGAAGGAGAGTAGACTAAAACGCCTGGTGATGGCCTATAACTTTTGATGTCAGCAGGGAGGCTCTCCATATTATTTGGGAGGCAAGTGATGGTAACACGGAGTCAAGTGAATTTAGCATATAGGCTAATATTGCAGCCATTTGCCATGTTAGCATGCAGTATCGCAAATACAACATGGAGGCTTGTTTTATTAGAACATAGGCCAGTAATGTTAGCTTTCAGGCTCACAATGTTAGCACAGACACTCATAAAGACTGCTAGCAAAGATAGCACAGATTTCTATGTTAGCATGGAGGCTAATGAAGTTAGTGCGCAGAGATGAGCCATGTAAGCACAGAGGATAATAAAGTTAACACGGAGATCAGAAAAGATAGCACACAAGCTTGCTATTTTAGCACGCAATCTATTAAATTTTGCACAGAGGCCAGCAAAGTTAACACACATGTTTGCCATGTTAGTGTAAAGGTCAGCAAACTTAGCATGCAGGCTCACCATGTTAGCACAGACTCTAATGAAGTTAGCACAGACGCTATTGAGATTAGCATTTAGGTTTACCATGTTACCACAGAGGCTCACCATGCTAGCACAGTGGCTATTGAGGTTGGCACACCGGTTTGCCATGTGAGCATGTAGGTCAGCAAATTTAACATGCAGGCTCGCCATGTTAGTCGAATAAAGTTAGCTCAGGGGCTATAGAGTTTAGAACACAGGCTCACCATTTTAGCACAGAGGCTTGCCAAGTAAGTAAAAAAATATGCTTGCAATCTGGAAGCAGCTTGACATAAGCATAAACACACATCGTCTACTGTACTGTATTCCGTGCGTCTGCTCGGTGCAATCACCTCTTCTTCACCAGGAATAAACTATAAAGACAACAAGGTGCAAAAGCAATGACTCATTCGTGATGTAACATTTCAGTGCATTCTGGGATTCAACTCCCTGCGGGCCGTTTCCTGGGAATTTGGCAGCAGATGCCTGATTAGCTCACCCCTCAGAGATCCAGGAATGCTGTCACCCAGGTTTTAAGAATCGGTGGCCGCTGCGACGTGACGCCATGCTTTACGCATGGAAAAATGCTGAAGCAGTTGCTGCCTCTGGCTTCCGCCCTGGATCACATCATTAAAAGATGGAGTACTTTGTAGGGAAAAACCTGAGGGCGAGTTGCATGTAATTGCCGGAGCCAGAACGGTTGGTTTTGAAGCTGCGGTCAGAGTAACCTGGAAAACCCGAGGAGTTCACAGGCCCATTGTCATACTAATTTTAATGTTTTCACACCTCCTGAAATGTTATCACAACATCACCTGACTTTTTGTGCCCTAAAATTAAATAATGTTTCTACTAATTAGTTTAAATCCAATATCGCCATTCACAAACATTTTTTGGAGTAGAAAATGCCATAAGATGCCCTAGAATAGTATAGCCTTGGCGCTTTATTAGCAATCCCATGGATGTTAAGCAAAGTCAGCATGGAGGCTAGAAAAGGTAACACAAAGGAAATTTAGCACAAGGGCTAATAAAGTTATAATTGTGGTGGCTGATAATGATATCACAGAGGCTATAGAAGTTAGTAGGGAGGCTAGCAAATAGCACGGATGCTCACCATGTGAGCATAGAGGCCAGCAACGTTAGCTCAGAGGTTTGGGGAATTCAGCATGGAAAGTCATCATGTTAGTCCAAAGGCTTGAGAAGTTAGCTCGGAGGCTCGTTAAGTTAGAATACAGGCTTGTCATGTTTGCACATAAGCTACCAAAGTTGGCATGGAGGCTTGCTATGTTAGCATTGAGGCTCTTCATCATAGCACATAGACCAGCAAACTTAGCATGAAGGTTCATAATAGCATCTACAGTATGTATCACTGAGTCAAAAACCTAAGTAGTAATTATTCGTTTTTTATTTTATTTTATTTTACAGCTTGCGAAGCAGCGACGTACACATCAAGGTTTTGCACTTCCAGTGCACTTTTCTCTTTTTTTTTTTTTTTAAGTCCAATAATTGGTTAGCCATCTATTTTTAAGTGGAACGTAAGATGAGTTGGAAATTGTATTTAAGTCTTTTAAGATCATCGTTTGCAATATATTTAGGGTTTAGACTTTTAATATAGGCAATTATAAACATTTCCTGGGCATCTATTATTTGCAAATGTTTGTTTTTGATTTACATTTGTAGATACATTTATACTTTTTTAAAATACATTTTCAGTTCCTTGATAAAAACAATTCAAGGTATTAGTGAACTAATCGGACACATATTTGGCTTTCAATTTTTAATGTGTTGCTAATGTTTTGTTCCATTTTTTTGTAATTTTTTTTCGTTGTTGCTGTTAAAATTGGATTCAATTTTACGAACTATCCGCCTCTGAAATGGAATCAGACTATAATGTGAGCTCATGTCCTCGCAGCAACAATTGGAAGAAGTAGGCTATATTAGAAGGTTAGGCTAGGTCACTATTGAGCTATTCAGACTCAAATGCTACTCAAACATATTAGCTATCAGCCTGTATAGCCACCTAACAACAACTTTAACAGGGAGAAAGAGAACCAGATAGTTTAGTGGGCTACAAGTGTGGATGTTGGCTGACTGCTGGGTAGCTCATAAAAGTGCTTGAGTCATGTTACCTGTGCTTTCAAATCCATCTGCAACGCAAAAAGCTGGGGGAGCTTGACATTTTTTTTTATTTTTTATTTTTTTTCGAGAACTGGAAACAGATTTGGCTAACTGGAGACACATTTCCGCCTGTTCGCCGGTGCTGCCCCCAGGGGATCCGTTTGTGACATGACACAAATTTTCCGCTGAGAGCGAAACGAATAAATAAGCAAACAATTCCGAAAAAGGGCTTTAAGGCTGATTGTGTGTATTCCTGCGCGCAAGCAAAGACCCTGGAGGCCTCTGGCCGGGGTAGCGGCGCAAGTGGTACCACTAACAATAGACTTTCCCTTCCTTCAAACCCTGTGTCGTATGTAAGTCAAAGTGACCGTTAGTGTAATTATTCAGGATCCGGTGTCACTTCATCATTCGGGATGAAAAATACTCAATTGGTCGTGTTAACACATTGGATGTTACACACCCATGTAGACAATCATGTGATAAATGCTGTTTTTGAGTTAAACAAACACATCATTTTATTGTTGTCTTTGGTGGTTTGGCTCACTTTTAATTGTTTCTGAGGGAAATGTTTGGTTTATCCGGTTTAGCAAAAAATGTGTAATCATATTTTTCCTGATTATGATTTTTTTTCCCCCATGGAGTAACCAACACCTTCCGTCTCGAGGAGGACCCCCAAGACTCCTCCACTTCGCCATGGCGACCGCTCAAGCACGCCATCATTTGGCGTTGGGTCGGCTGCCAAAATGTGTTGCCTCGCTCCGCCTGTTTCCCCTCAAGTACTGTACCTTGCTCCCCACCCTCAGGGAGCCTCGTGAGCAGCGGGGGAATCGGAGTGGGGAATAACAGGGAGACGAGGGCAACCCAGTAGTTTACCCTCACTTCCATCTGTCTTTGGGAGCAGCTGTGTTTAGAAATTGTAAAAAAGGGAACGGAGTAGAGTGCATGCGCATTGATTGACATACAGTGTTACCATTTCCACCACCAACAAATCAACAAGCACATTTCTGAAAGTCAGGCAGGATTTTACTTTGATACATGGCGGTCCAAGGCTTCTCCAAGCACTCCTAGGAGCATGCTTCAAATAGAATGTTTCTATTTCGCAGTATGTGTGGAGTGAGGTCGAAATTGAAAAGTATTTTTTACCAAAAAACCCTAAAAATTCTCAATATGGGAGTAGCGGGGAGGAAACGATAGGGTTACAGGTTAGTGTTAGGTTTCGTGGTAGCAGGTTAGGATGAATGATTATGGTTTGTGGTTTGGGGTTAGTTGAGTTTAAGGTTAGGTCTATAGATGAGCTTTTGTGGTTTCACGTTAGGTTTAAGGAATTGCATTAGAAATTATGGCTAGGGCTTAGAATCAGTTGGGTTTAGGGGTTAGGTTTAGGTTTACAGGTTACGGTATAGGGCTAGAATTCTGCATTATGGTTAGAGTTATGGTTAGGTTCATAGGTGGCACTATGTTCCACGGCAGCTCTGTTTCAAGCCATTGTGGACAAAATTGGATGAGCATGAGACAAGGCAGGGGGACCAGATGGGGAAATAAGAAAGGCTGTGATTGCCGTGGATGCCTGGTGAGATGTTTAAATTATCCCCCAAAAAATTAAAAGTCACTGTGCAGATAAGAAAATGAGTTGCCTTCGGCCGTAGTAAGTCAGGATGCACGCAACTAAACCTGATAGTACGTAACGGGCCGTAACAAAATTTGGAGGTTGTCTATAGTAGGACAGGAAGCATACGTACTGTATGTATGCTTCTAAAGCCAAGCGATGTGTTAAATTTACCTACCACGCCCGCCATGGCATATGCTTCACGTTGAATGTGTGTGTGTGTGTGTGTGTGTGTCTGAGAGAGAGAGAGAGGGAGAGAGAAAGAGTTTCAGTTATTGAGCGGCAGTATACATGTGACCGCCTGCGTTGACCCCTACTCTGGAACTGGGCCAGGCAGAGGAGCTTCATTCGACGCTGCTGTGGCACCAAATGTGCACCAAAGCTGCTCGGCATCCACCTTTCATCCATAGAAGAAAGCCTTGACAGAACATGACAAACGTGAAGTACCCGACACGACATGACAGGCTAGGAGGGAACACACTGCCATCAGTTCACATAGTGTGCCTTTGAGCCTCCAGGACTCAGCAGCCCAGTCCCGCCCCCCACAACCTCTCACGGATACCATTATAGACCGTGAGAGAAATACTATCAAGACTTGAATACGGTGAAAAAAAATGACCAAAATCTCAAATTGCACTACGTTTCAGGCAAAAGAGCCTGCCGTGGTTGCCGGGATCATAGTATCAACATAGCCTTAGGGTCAGGTTTGGGGGTTGGATTCTAGGTGTCAGACTTGGATTTTAGAGTTCAGCTTCAGTGGTTACAAGTTAGGGTTAAGGTATCGGGTTATAGTTAGGATTATGAATGGGTTCATGGGTTAGGATTATGGTCAGTGGCTCGGGTTTGGTTTAGGGTTAGTTTTACAGGTTACGTTAAAGTGTTTGGGGTTAGGGTTAAGGGATAGGTTTAGGGGTTATGGTTTGATTATGGCTTGGGGTTTACGATTTGGGATAAGGGTTATGGTTGTGTTTAGGATTACAGATAGAGTAACCATTTAGGTTGAAGGGTTAGGTTTTGGTTTAATGGAAAGGCGTAGTTGTTCCACTTGGGAGCATCGTGTCAATTGAACCACGTACCGAGTCTGACTCCACCCCAACAGGGATGGAGGGTAGGATTGGTGGCTCGTAAAATGTTGGCTCTGTGGCACTTTAATCAGACTATCTCCATGAGAAATGTTTCCAATTTGTGAATTTAAAGCATTCATTTTCTTGGGAAATTCAACTATTTCTCAGCTGGTAGTTCAGCTGGAGATGGCTGACCGAAAGGACAACAAACATGTACAGAAGCTGCTCACCTCCCTCCTCACAGAACAAGCATGACATCAGCCAGCAGCCATTTCGCTGTTTATACGCTTTATTTTTGGGGCTACATTATGCTTGACTCTGCAATGCTTTTAGCGGCTTGGGAGGAAGAGAGCAGCGCGAGCAGCCGTTGTTAATATTGGCCGCATCTGCTGAAAACCAAATAACGGCGGGTGGTCACCTTTCATCGTGGAATGACCGGAATTGGGGGCAGGGATAGTGGGGTCGGGAAAAGGTGGGGTGGGGGGCTTGTGTAAGGTGAAACCGTACAATGTATGCACGTCTGTGGCATCATCGTCTGAATTTGGCCCTGCGTCCGTATGCGAGCAGTGAGCGGAAACCATCTGGAAGAAGCGCAAAGTCCACGTACCAGGAATGTCAGGTTTATGACAAATATTGACAATATTGATAACAACGTTGGTACTGATACCGATTGATACCAGTGAGATCGATAATTCAGTTTCTTTCTTTTATACACTGCTGAGGTTTCGTCAAATACAGAATTTTCTTTGAAATCAATGATTTCAGCGTCTTTTCGTGATTAACATGTTTATTGTATTTGTTGTGTTGTCACTATTTGTTGTTTTTAAATTATTATTCCTTTCACAGACAGAAAACTGAAGGGAAGAAAATGACTGTCGTATTTATTTTGTGTACCCTGAACAAACACTCAACCAATTAACATTTCTTCAATTGATATTCAATGGTGTGAATGATAGTTTTGATAGTTAATGTTTTTTGTTGTTGTTTTTTTTATTCCAGAAAATAAGTGCAACGAAGGGAACTATTTTTCCCAAATATATTGTAAAAATAATTAGTTTAGATTTTTTTTTCTGATAGTTTTATGCATCTTAATAAAATCATGACAATGTATAGGAAACATTGTCATAATCTGCTAGTGTTCTATTGTTTGTGAACAAAAACTATTAGTATAATAAAGTGTTCTACTACTTCTAAACTTTGCACAGAATCTGTCCAGGATTTCAAAAGTAGTAATAAATAATCAAATTATTAAAATAATCAAATAAAATTCAATTAAAATAATAATTATAATAAAAAATAATAATCCAAGGTAACACTCCCACAAAAAAAAACTTAAAATAATTTTATTCAGAATTATCAATTTGATTATGCATCCACCTTAATTGAGCCACTCACAACCAGAGTGGTTGTCCTTTTTTTTTTTTTTCTTTTTTTTTTACATTAAGTGCATAAATTAATAGAGAAAAATCTTCCAGATAAATCCTGGTCTAAATTAATGTTTAGTTTCGAGCACTTTTCTAGATTCATCAGTGCAACAACTGGGACAACTCCCATTTCCAAACCAGATGTTACTGCAGTCATAAAACCTTAAATCATTCACCTGCAAGCTGACAAAAATGGAGTTAGCCCAGTCTAGTTCTCAGTGGCTGAATTATTATCGGCGATATCAGAAATATGTATTTACTTGCTATCAGATCAATATCGGAAAAAGTCGGCGGGTCCGACCACAGGCACGCCAATCACTCGAGGTTGGAGTCCAAGCTTTTCTGGCTGCATTACATACACACGCGACTGCGCACACAAACAACCACAGACACGCACACACCGCCACCCACTACCTCCACCCTACCCACACTCTATTTCAGTCTGGACAGTACCCATACAGACACCACATACAGAACGCTGTGTCTCGGCTCTGACGGAGCGGAGGTGGCCAGGACGTGGTAGACTAGGTACATTTGTGGTTCTCAAACTGTGGTCCGCGAGTTGTAGTTTGGGGATCAGTTACTCTACTGATGGATTTTCCCGTGGGCTTGGTGGAATAAATGGGCTGCAGCAAAAGAGGGCACTTTTTTCGTCCTGGCCATAAGGACAGGTGATGCAGCAAAAAGGGCCATTCTTTTCAGCCAGGGCAAAAGGGCAGGTGCTTGAGCACCACTTGGGGTCTGTGCATGTGCCTGACACCTAAGGACAATTCAGAGTCTTCAATTAACCTAAGAAACATGTTTTTAGAATGTGGGAGGAAACCGGAGTCCACAGTGAAAACACACACAAGCACGGGAGAACATGTTTGCCATGTTGGTGGAACTTCATTCAACTGAATTTCTCGTGAATATTTAATATATTTATTATATTGAAAACGCAGAAAGATTTTTAAATAAATAATAATCTTATTAAGGGCTGAACAAGGTAGTTATGTTTAATTGGGGTTAGGAGTGGTCCTTGCTAATAAAAAAAAAAGTCTCTCCTGTAAACCCATGGGCTAGAGGATTGGAAGGGTTGGGGGGTTATGGAGGAGAGCGGTGGTCAGTGGGGTTGTGAGGGGGGGGGGGGGGAGCACGTTTTGCAGTGCTATCTCGCAGCTGTTCCACTCAGGATGGTGAGGTTTCCCGGCATAAATTTTACTGATATCACCTCCATCAGAGGCCCATAAAGATGATTTATTATAAATAGAACTCTCATGTGTTTACAGCACACATTCTTGAGCCTGCAACATCTTTCAAAGTGAGCATTTGCAGGTGCTCTGGCTCGGCCTCCGTGGGGCAGGAAGAGCAAGGAGGAGGGTGTGGGGGGCAATGGAAGAAAAGAGGAGGATAAACGATAAAGGTGATGAGCTTGGGAAAACATGGCAGCTATTACGACAAGGGTATTACTGAGCATCAAAGTATTTACTGAGTTTATAAATGTAGTAATTCTCAAGGCACTCCCTAATCATAAATATGTAGGTGGTATTCCCACAAGGCTGCAGATGAAACATTCTATATATCTGGGTTCGGCTTAGGGCTCGAATAAAGGGTTCAATTTCGGGGTTAGGGTTAGGGTTAGGGATTGCGATAACAATCTCAATCTCGACATATGCCTGGGCTATGGGGTAGGTTGGCAAGATGGAAGCCTTATTTTACCAAGAAAAGGACAAAAAATACGCTTGAAATCCCCCAAATGTACGTGAGGAAATGTGTTATGGTCCGTTGAAACGAAGGTTGAACTTTTGGGCCATAATTCCAGAAGGAATATTTGACGCAAACTGGTCAGCGTTGGCACAAAACATACAGGCTTCTGCTAGAAAGAAAAAATAAAAATAATACATTTTAAAAAATCGGGGAAAAACCTACTAGAACAGTTGTACTTTATTTGGGGTTAATCAGAGGCACTGTAAATGGTGGCAGCTGTGTGTTGACTGCCATTCAATGACTTGAATCGTGATTGGTTCAGCCACATCCCCAGTTATAAGAAGGTGTGCACACTTGTGCAACCGCATTATTATAGTTGTGTGTTTTTACTTCTCGAAAAAAAAAATTGCTCATTTCCTTTTGGTTTTTCAATTCAGGTGTACAGGTCATAGGTCACATTTATCTTGAAAAACGTTTTGAAATGATTTAGCTCGGTCTCCTTTTACCATATCACAAAAACCCGGCATTTGAACAGAAATGTGTGTGTCTTTTTATATCCACCGTAAAATTCGATTTCAAGAGCAGGTTAAGGGTTTAGTTGAAGTTGGGGTTCTGGGTTCGGTTTAGGGAGTTACTGTTTAGTTTAAGGGCTAGGATTATGGTTACAGCCAGCTGTTTAGGGTTAGGTTTAAGGGACAGGGTTAAGGCTTTTTTCAAGGTTTCTTCCCTTTATTATTGTTGTTTCCCGCTTGCTATTATGGAAATAGCTAACATTAGCAACAATTTCAGATCTTTACTAAAGCCAAATACAGTTCGGACAAAGAAACAAAACGACAAAACTTGGCATACAGTACCTCAATTAAACCCGAGCACTATCTTGCTAGTCCTTGCGAAAGCTAGCTAACTATTTAGCTTGCTGTCTATTGCTTTAGCTGCACACTGAGGTACGCTGAAGTCAGAATTGTATTTTCAACCAGTTTTTAGTTGAATTACAAAATGTTACTACCTAAATAAGGGGGTTCGGCTGAATGATGAAATGTTTTTTGGTGAGTAATGCTGTCCTTTCTGTTTTTTTTTTTGGGGCCACATTGGACTTTCTGTGGCTTTTGCCGATTCACACGTTATTGAAAACCATGACAAACCGCACATTTCTTTTTTCGGCCTTTCCCAGTGAAGTATTGCAGGGGGAAAAAAAATCAGTAATAGATGTCCAAACCAGCCCGAAACACTTGACCGTGGAAGTGGCAGCGCTGTGAAACAGCTGTGTCACAAAAGTGGTAAGCTGTTAGCGAGCGTATTGATCTCCATTTACATTATTTTTTTTTTTAACCGCCATGTAAAAAACAACAACAAAAAAAGACGTCTTTAACCACAGTGTTGTGCAATTGTTCCAGAAGCACCTGCTTTGACATGCAACGTGGCTAGGCTTGGTATTTATTTAAAAGGGAACACACACACACACACACATACAAACACACGCACACACAAAGACCATCATGTAAACAAATACCCACAATCGTCCACAATCTGGCTTGTGTTTGCTTTCTGGCTTTTTTCTTTCGCAGAATGGAAATATTTAGCCCTGATGAAACCTGCATCTGGACGACCACAACCCCTCAAATCAAATAAACCAGGGAGCTCTATTCTTTTCTCTTTTTTCCCACTCCCTCTTCCATAAAACCCATCAAGAGGAATGCTGGTAATCCATGTCAACTCCTCCATCATGTCTCTCATTACCAGCCATATTGTTCACATTAGGCCTCTATATCCTCAGCTCCTATCAAGGGAACGGAACAAAAAGTTCAGCCTTTAGGGTTACAATTCCTTCTCACTGGGCTAGTATTCTCAAACTATTTAGCTACCCTTTTGAAAAGGTACAAAGCTGTCCAAAAATTCTCCCTATGGGGCACATGGTTGTAGACGGCAGCAATGGACTTCTACTGTACCCTTGTTTTTGGTAGTGTTGGGTTATACACTCAAAAAGACTGTGGTGGTACCCTAGAAAGTAGAAATTGAATTTTTACCAAAACTCTTCCTTTTGAGCTCAAAAATAGGAGGCAAACCAGAGGCAAATGATTCTCCCTGTGGGGTAAATTAGAGCCCTGCGATTGGCTGGCAACCAGTACAGGGTGTACCCGCCTCCTGCCCGATGATAGCTGGCTCCGGCACTCCCGCAACCCTTGTGAGGCTAAGTGGCCCAGAAAATGGATGGATGGATGGATGGATGGATGTTTGGATGGATGGATGGATGGATACATTAGAATAGACAACTCCTTAAGGGTCAGATATGTTCTCCAACTCTTCCCCCTTTTCACAGTGTGTCATGTACAAAAATACTGCAGTGGTACCCTTTCACTTTTGTGACTTCAGAACATAGATGCTCCATTTTACCACTGGAACAGGTGCAAACCAGAGTCCAAAAATTGGCACCATTTGGACAATCTTGTAGACTGCAGTTAGGAACTACGATTGTTACCTATTATTATTGTTAATGCTAGAGTATTGTCCGGTGGTATCCCTGAAAATTGTTGTTGCTAGCTACCTATGCATGCTATTAGCTAACATTAGCTAAGGTTTCAGATATTTACCATGTTTTTTTTCTCCAGAATTTTTTAGCGTTGACAGAACGAAGCGACCAGAGAAAAATGTAACAACAGGATTCCACCTTTAAAATTAGACATTTACTGTACTGCTTTCGTACATACAGTATATGCAGGTACAAAGCAGAGTCCAGTGCTTATCCCCATGAGGTACATGTTTAAGACCACAGAAATTGACTCCTCCTGTACCTCTTTTTCTTACAAAGTGAGGTAGTCCCTCCAACATAATGCACTGGTAGCCTTACACTGGACCTTATATAGATGCAATTTTTTTTCTTAACTCTGGAACTGGCACAAAATGTAGTACGGAAATGGTCCCCTCCGGGGTACATACTGTAGTTGTAGACAGTAGATAAGTTCTTCTACACCTGTTTCTTGTAGTGTGGGTAGTAACATCAAACCTTATGCAGTGCACTGTTATCCCCAGTACTTGGCATTGACAAACACCGATTTTGAAAAATTCCCAGAGCAAATGTTCACAAACTATCAATGCGTACTGACCCATACCCAAAATCTACCCGTAAACCAATAAAGTTTCTTCAATATTTGTAGTCCACACACACACACACACACACACACACACATGCACACGCACGCTCACAACACACACAGATATGGGTTTGGCCACCAAAGCTCTTGGTCAAGGTTAAGGAAATATCGAGATAATTGCAGGGCTAGACGGGACGTGAACTTTGCCGCCGCATGAACGTGAGGCGGCTTTGCATGTGCAGCGGCCCTGACCTCCTCACCACTTCACTTCATCGACTGTATTTCGTGTCGGAACTTTGAACAACAGGTTTCATGGTGTGGTTTTGGGAAAATCCCCAGATAGTCCTCTGATGTGGAAGCTGTCATAGTTTATTTTAAGCCTCCACAGCACATTGGCCATGCTCGTTGTTATGGCAATCTGTCACGTACGACGTTGATGCCATTCTATGGTAAACGGACTGATCCAAGTCTCTGAGGCTTCCATCTTTGTAAACAAGCCTGTATGTTCAATGGAAACCACCATTCCACAGCCATTCATCAAATTGGTTCAGTGCAGTTGTCCTGTGTTTGAGTAGGCTATAAGTAATATCAGGGGGACCGCAGAGGAATCGTTCACAATCAGGGTATAGGGATTGATTATTGGACCTCAGTTTGGACTATTTCTAGGGCCCAACTAGTAAAGGTATGTTCACCAAGGTAATCCCAAGGATCAATGGTACAACCGTAATATGTTTGGGGGTATTGATACAGTATCAGAAATAGGGGTGCAGTAGGAATTCTTTCCTGAACCGTGTACCCCCTTATGGACATTTTTTTTGACCGCTGTTTTTACCTTTTCTAAGACCAAAAAGTTACAGGTTTGCTTCTCGAAGTTAAAGGGTATCGCCATTATAAGTTATGGGGTACCACTATCAGAAATAGGGGTACAGTAGGAGTCATTTCCTGACCTTTAAGGTACTGTCAGTGTGTATACCAGAGTACCCCATAGGAACATCCAACTTTTGTAGGAAAAGAAAAGAAAGAACAGATGTGTTCCCAAGTTAGTTTAAAGGGTACAACGTGGAACTAGAGCTACAAGAGAGGTCCACTACAGACTGTCAAGGTTCAAGCTACATCAATGTATTCCACAGGGCCAATTTTTGGACTACAGTTTGTACCTTTTCTAAGACCCCCAAAAGTTGCAGATATGCTTCCCAAGGTCAAAATAGTACAACAGTAGTATCTTTAGTGGTACCACCCTACACTATCAAATACAGAGGTACAGTGTAGGTCCACTTTTAATTGTCAAAGTCCAAACTATACCAATGTATATACCATAGGAGAAATTTTTTGGGGACTGAAAATTGCACCTCTTCTAAGGCGAAAGGTTGCAGATATGTTCCCAAGGTTCAAGGGTACAACTGTAAGGTGGTCTAATCCTAAGAACATCAGTACAAGGGGCAAACACACTACAGAATCTGCAGCCCTCACACATGCCCGCACGACTCTCCCCACATCTGGATTGACATGGCAAAGCTTTTAAGCTTGTGAGTAACTGTGGCTTGTCATTTTATTTTGAAAGTTACCACATGTGTCTCCTCTAATGGAACCACACCACTTGATCTGGCTTTAGAGTGGGCTACAGTTTTAGGCATGCACGTACACACAAACATAAGAGAAGAAGAAGCGCACGTTGACAAAATTGTAATTCGCGGGAGGTCAAAAGACCTGATAAAATGGACAAAAATTGATAATTTTATTTACCATTTTTGGGGGAGTCCAAGACCCCTGGTTTGGGGTGTGGAAGATTTCCCTGACCTCTTTTACTCAAAAAGGTGTAGTGGCAGCAAAATGAACAATTTTGCAAAAGATCTGAACTTGACAAATTGGCCAAAACAAAAAAGCGTAAATAAAATTATTATTATTATTTATTTTTTTTTGCCGCTAATGGATACGTCCAGGATCCCTGTTGTGCATATCTGAGGTTGCCCGGACGTCCTGGCCCAAAAAGGGGCAGTGCCAGCAACTTCCAAAAAGAGCACTAACTCGAAAGTACAAATTGGTCGACGATGGACATTTTTCCAAAGTGCCTTTTTTTTTTTTTTTGCCCTTTCTGGGTGTGTGGAAGGTTTCCCATACCTCCTCCCTCAAACAAGGGCTGTAGAAAACCTGACAAATTATGATTTTGCAAAGGTTCTTGGCAAAACGGTTTTTTGAGGGCTGTTTCAAGGGGAGAGCACCTGAGCCTCTCGCATGAGGGCACAGGCGAAATTAGATTTAGCATGTGAAAATCGCTTGTTTATTGACTATGGGTGTGCGTGTGTGGTAGTGGTGTGGGGTTGGGGGGTAAACTTTATTAACCTGGCCTGCCTTGAATGTAAGACACCTGCTGTTGGCACTTAGGCTGTCATTACGGCTGCTGAGAACTGCAGGGAGGGCCCTGGCCGTGCCCAATGCCGCCTGCTGCTCCATTGTCCCGCCGCCCTTCAGCCAACAATCAAGTGCCGCAATATTTACAATGAGATTGCTTCTCGTCGGCTGTCGTTGCTAAGCTGACAAAACCTCGCTTGTCAGCAATCAAAATTGCAAAGCGGAAACCAACTGACTCCGGTTTAGCCCCCTTTTGTCCGCCCGGTATAAACGGGGGCGCTGCCCTCGATTGACTTTTTCTGGGGCGTTGCCACCGGTGAAGCAAGTGTCGGCAAAAGAATGAATCGCATAATACGACGCAGACAAAAAAACAGCAGCGCAATGGACGGATAAGGAGCGCAGATGGATGGGAGTCATTGTCAACTTGAAGTGAGTCCGGTTGGAAGCAGCAGATAAGCGCAGCCCTCCTGATTTCAGTCACATCCCCTGTCAGCCAGGAATTCACGCTCGCTACTTCCTGTCACTTACAGACGCTCGGTTGAGGGGCGGCTGTGGGAAGCTTAGGGATTATCCCAATTAAATGCAATTTCGATCCCATTCTATGAGAAGGGAGGAGCTCTAATACTGGAAACAGACATAAGACAAGATCTTTCAATGTCATTGTAACAATATTTCAGTGAAGCAACAGAAAAAATACGTTTTTCGAGCGAAAATAGAATACAATGCAGTGAAGAGTGTCGAGTATATAGACTCCCATAAATGACAACACCAGTTTACAAAGAAGGATGATTTTCAACTAGTCAGGTCCGAACCTGTCCAAAGTTTTTGAAGTTGCTGCTGTGGCTGGCCCCTTTTTGGGCCGGGAGGTCTGGAAAACCCACACCCACACCACGGACCCTGGATGCATCCATAATTTTAAACCCATTAAACCCCATTAGGTGTTTTTATTTTTTATTTTTTGCTGGATTTCATTTTGTTGGGTTCAGACCTGCTGCGAAATTGCGAATTTTTACATTTTCTCACCTTGCAGCCTTTTTGAGCCAGAGGTTCGAGAAACCTTCACAGCCACACCAGGGAAACATGGACTCAGCTGAAGTCAGGGGATTTTATGATTTTGGGCTGTCATGGAATACAAATTTTCCTGATATTGCTCATGTGGCCCACTTTTGAGTCCAAAAAGTCCAAGAAACCTCGTACAGCCACACCAGGGGCCCTGGACCTGACCCAACACAGAAATGGTGAAAAAATAAAATAAAAACGTTAAAAAGTAACTTTTTCCAAGAAGGTGATTATTTTAATTATTTAAATTTGGTTACTGTTCTGTTCGGAGCTGTCACTAAATTGCACGTTTTTCAACTTTGCCACTGGCTCTTTCTGGGCCTGAGGTCTGGGAACCCTGCATCCACACCAGGGAACCCTGGGCGCACCTGGAGGGTTGATGATTTTGGGCCAGTTTGTCAGGTCTGGACCTGTTGTGAAATTACAGTTTAGTGAATCTGCAAACGCAGCCTACCTTTTGAGCCAGGGGTCTGGGAAACCTTAAATACCAGCACCAGGACCAAACCCACAAAAAAGAGTGGCACAAAAAAAGAGGCAATTTTCTCAATTTTTTTTTGTTTTGCAGTTTTTCGTTTTGGCATCACTTTTCATGGGGGTTGATTTTTGTGCCATTTTGTCTTTTGTAGTGAAATTAGAATGAGTGAATTTCCAAAAGCAGAACAATTTTAGGGCCAGTATGTCCAGGGCACCTACCAGCAAAGTACCAGGGTCCCTGGACACACCCGGAAATGGCAATTCAAGAAAAAAAAGAAAATACAATTCCGGATTGTTTTTGTTATTTTGTCAGGTCCTTTTCCTCCCTATCTTTCTCATTCGCCAAAATGTTTCTATGATTTCCGAGCTATCAAGCGAGCCACATTAAGTGTTGCTGTCAGTGAAGGTCCGAGGGGGGATGGATGGGTCCCCATACTGAGTGACACATCCTCTAAAGTGCATAGTGTCAATGGCTGACTTTCAGCAGAGCAGATAAAGGCCCAGCTATCCCCGGCTCTTTATCGTCCTTTCTGCCATTACGCCGACAGCAGAGAGGCGAGCCTGGATGCTTGAGCGCGTCCGAGGCTAAAAGGAGTATCTGCACACCCGAGCGGGATAAGGAAAGGGTGGGAGAACTTCGCCAACGACCTGTATGTATTTATTTATTTGCTCCAGTTCAGGAAATTGGATAACTAGAAACCCCCTTGAGTAGTTTACAACCAAACATCTACAAATATACAAGACTCGGCAACAAGCTTCGTTTATTTACAGCAGTGGTTCTCAAACTGGGGTCAGAGCAAAACTGTTAAATAAAGCTATTCGCGGGGGATGAAGACCGAACCCTGCCGCAAAAAGCGAAAAATTACAAGAAATTGACACCCCCGACCCCAAAAAAAAAAACGCTTTCTAATTTCCTATAGTAATAGTTTCAACAGTAAATACACCACAATCCATGATCCCTAAAACAGTTTCTTATCATGCCAAATTCATTTTACGACATAAACCTTAAGAATAAATAGCTTACAGATCATTTGATTTTGAAAACATTTACCGAAAGTACGTGTTTACACTGCACATGCGGCGAAGACTGTCATAAATTCCCCTTACAACCCAGGCTAAAATTAGCTCCTCCCTCTCCAATCAAAGATTGTCTCTCAGTCAAGATGTGTCACTTCAACATAATGTCCAATTTCGTATTTATTTTTTTTCCACGAATAGCGAACGGTGAATAGGCAGGGGATTACTGTAAATCATCTTTTTTTGTTTTAAAAGTGCACAAAATTCTCCGCTGGAAGGGATCTCCCAAACCCAAAAGGGTTATGAATCTCTGATGAACAACATGTAAGCAAAGATTCATTTCGCCCCCGAGCTTAAATATTGGCTAGCAGCAAATTCCCTCAAGATTAGCAGCCCGCTAATGGCTACAGGTCAGCTCTGCCTCTGCTTTTAAAAAGGTAAAGATGTAAAAGCATGACATAGGGACCTGTTTTGCTCCCCTCCTTGCATTCTACTGTACACACAAAACAAGCAGGAAGCACACGGGCCAGTTAATTAGTTTTTTCCTTCACTGGCCATAGATAGTCATATTGTAGGTGTCGCTTGGCACAGCCTCTCTCCCATTGAAACGCCCTCCAAAAAAGTCGAAACAAAGGCTCTTTATACAGTGGATATAAAAAGTCTACACACCCCTGCAGGTTTTTGTAATAGAAAAAAAAAAATAGAGCACGGAAAATCATTTCAAAACTTTTCCCACCATTAATGTAACCTATAACTTGTACAACACAATAAAAAAAGAAGAAATCTTTTGGAGAAGGGAAAATTAAACAATTATGATAATGCGGTTGCACAAGTGTGCACACCCTTTTATAACTGTGTTCAGAATTAGCCAATAACGTATAAACTCATGTTAAGTGGGAGTCAGCACACAGCGGGAACCATCTAGAGTGCCTCTGATTAACTCCAAATAAAGTTCAGATGTTCTAGTAGGCTGTAACTAATCATCATGCAAACATGATCAAAACACGTGAGCAAATAATGAAAAAAATGCACTTTGACATTCCTATAGTGTTGGCGCACCCACTTTTCCCCCACACAACCCTAAAAAAAAGAGGAAAAACATATATTTAACCAATAACCATAAAAACATTTGAAACATGAGAAAATATTTTTTAAGAATACTCTTCAACATCCTTACAGAGTTGGCACACTCTATCTCCCCCACACAACCCTAAAAAAAGTCAGTTTCTTACCTTTATTTATTTGATTCTTTATCACCTCTAATAATCATATATGCATGACTATTGACCCTAAAGGGGCTTTGTTTGGACTTTTTTTTTAGAGTGTGTGTGGATAAAAAGTGGTGCGCCAACTTGGTTGAGCATTTTGCTCATGTTTACATGATTATTGGCTATGAAAAGGCATTGTTTGGCGTTTTTGGGGGTGGAAGGGATGCACCAACACTGTTAGGATGTTGAAGGCGGCTGCGTAGCGTATAAAGTTTAGTAACGGCTGTAATGGAGAATAGCCTTAGTTGTTCTCCTGTCTGTCCCTGCGTGCTGCGTGAGTGTTTAATTTGCCTAAATGGCGTGATGTCACCACTGGATCCCGTCCCCCCTTTCAAGACGGTCTGAGATGGGAGCAAATTAAAGGGTAACTTTTACATAAAAGAAAGAGAAGAAGTGGGCTTGGCTGCTTCAAAGTGAGTCAGTTTAATGCAAAGGAAAACAGATTCGGACAGCGGTTCGTCAGCTTTTGACAGTGACAAATTCAATGTTAATGGCGATGCGGGGGGAAAAACACATGCTGGAGGATATTTCTCTGGAGAAGTTAAATTAAGGAACAGGCGTCAATGGAGAGCCACGCACTTTGTTTTGTGAAAGGTGTCTTTAAAAGGAAAATGAAAGTCTCAGGTAATCATCTCCATGTCATAAAGATTTAGTAGCAAATCTCTTTTTCAGTCAATGCCAAAGAATTCGGCAAAATGGTCCTAAGAGAAACTAGATCTCGCTGAGATTTTGGAGAAAGAAGCTTCAGGACACTAAGCAAGGAAAACGAATCTCAAGAACAATGTCTGTGATGGGTTTGCATGTTCTCCCCGTGCCTGTGTGGGTTTTCTCCAGGTACTCCGGTTTCCTTCCACATCCCAAAAACATCCACGGTAGGTTAATTGAAGACCCTAAATTGTCCGTAGGTTTGAATGTGTATGTGAGTGCGAATGCTCGTTTGTTTATATGTGCCCTGCGATTGGCTGGCAACCAGTTCAGGGTGTACCCCGCCTCCTGCCCGCCGTTAGCTGGGATAGGCTCCAGCATACCCGTGACCCTAGTGAGGAGAAGCGGCTCAGAAAATGGATGGATGGATGGATGGATGTTCTATTGCACCAAGGCTGCTAAACTAAGAATCAAGATCTCAGTTTCTTTGTGTCTTCTTTCTGTAACTAACATTCAAAGATCGAAATTGTGAACAACGGAACGATGAACGGTAAATACAATTGCAAAGGAGAAAATGGACATTTGGCTTTTGTCTGTCATGGATGTTCTTGAGATTCAGAACTTCATTTTCCATGCTTTTTGTCCTGAAAAGTTTCTCTCTAATGTGTCATCATCTTAAAAGAGATTGGCTACCAAAGTTTTTTGACATGGAGGCGATTACTAAGAGTACGTCATTTACGTCCGCCTTAAATCAAACGCAAGCAGCCGTTTAACAAATTTTCAAGCACACTTTTCTCTTTCTTTCTTGTGTGCATCTGCCAAGCTTCTCTCCCTTCCTATCCCACGTCTAATGATAGCTGTCCTCCTCGATGATTATATGTTTACCCTGGAAGGGCGGCTCAACTGCTGCTGCCTAACCCACCCGGAGCTGCCTCTCACTGGGTCGCCACTTTGAAAAGCACCGCAAAAGAGCTCCAACGCACGAGAGAGGAGCTCCACGGACACGACGCGCTTTGATATGACGCTGGCTCGATAGTCGAGGGAAAAACGCACCAAAAGAAATGAAATGAACGTGAACTGATCTGTTTAAGGAAGCTTTCAAACTGGATGTGGTTATTGTTTTCAAAATGGAGGCGTAATTGTAGTGCTATTGTAGTGTTTCGGCAACAAAGTACGGTATAGTGTTGGCGCACCACTTTTAAATCACACACACCCTCGAAGAAGTCATTTAAAAATCCTGTTTATAGCCGATAATCATGCAAACGTGATGAAAACAGGTGACAGGTATCAAAAATGCAAAAATGCCCTTCAACATCCTGACAGAGTTGGCACACCCATTTAGCGTCGATGAAGTTATGTTTAATCATGCAAGCAAAATCAAAACATAAGAGATAATAAGAAATGTCCTCCAACACTGAAAACGTCTTGGCGCACCACGGCTCTCTTTTATCCACTCTACTAAAAAAGTATATAAACAATAACATTTTCATTAGCTCAGCAATGGTGTTTTTGCATTCATTGTGTGTTAGCTTTGAGCTAGTGATTTTTGTGAACAAGCATGAAGAAGGAAACTTAAGTCTGTGATGTATTACAGTAGGTGTAATTCTTTTGTTATGCGAGTTTAGTTTGACAGTGAACTTAAACTGGAGCGTCAATAAACCACTTTAAGCAAGCAACATTCCCTCTTACTCCATGCTACTATGTGCTGGAGCGGCGCATGGAATGGACCTGCTACTGTAAGAGTGGTAAAATCCGAGATTTTAGATGGAGTCCGATCATTGCTTTTTTGCTGACATCTCAAAGATCGGATCAGGACGCCCCTACTTTTAACATCTGCTGTCCCCCAGCGCACACCCTCAAAAAAACAAAAAAAAACAAACAAACATCAAAGACAGTTTATAGTCAATAACCATGCTAACAAGAAAAATGCTCTTCAACATCTCCAAAGAGTTGGCACACCCCCTCTCATCTGTCCACACCTTCAAAAAGTCAAAACAAAGCCTGTTTATACCCAATTATTAAACAAACATGATAACACACTTGACAGAACAATTGGAAAATGCCCTTCAGCATTTCCGGTGTTGGTGCAACCCCGCATTTACTCAACTTCAACAAAATCCAAACAAAGCCTGTTTATACCCAGTTTCCAAATGCAAAATGCTCTCAACATGCCCACAGGGTTGGCGCACCCCCTTCTGCACCGTGCACGACCTTAAAAAAGGTATAATCAAAAGCCAATAATCATGGAAACATGATCAAAATACACAAAGAAATGAATTTATTCCCTGCCAGCCCTCCAAGTTAACGTGAATATTTGACTTCTTGTCATCCATCCATCCATTTTCGGAGACGCTTCTCCTCACTAGGGTCGCGGTCGTGCTGGAGCCTATCCCAGCTATCATCGGGCAGGAGGCGGGGTACACCCTGAACTGGTCGCCAGCCAATCGCAGGGCACGTACAAACAAACAACCATTCGCACTCACATTCACACCTACGGGCAATTTAGAGTCGTCAATTAACCTACCATGCATGTTTTTGGGATGTGGAAGGAAACCGGAGTGCCCGGAGAAAACCCACGCAGGCACGGGGAGAACGTGCAAACTCCACACAGGCGAGGCCGGGATTTGAACCCCGGTCCTCAGAACTGTGAGGCAGACGCTCTAATCAGTCGGCCACCGTGCCGCCCTATAGCCGTCAATGGCAGTGAATACAAAAAGTGCTCTTCAACCTCCCGGCAGTTTCATGCTGTATGAAAGAGTGTAAAGACTATAAAGTAATCGAAAGCTATAATGAAGCAAGCTAAACAAAACCCTCGTCATTATCATGAAGGCTGTCTTCAGGACTGATGAGAAGGGGCAAGGAGGTGCAAAGGCTGCAACTGGGCTAAGGAGAAGGCACGTTAATCACCTGCATGTCAACAACAAAGAGCGCGCCTCAGTTGGCGTAATGATAGCGTACCTATCGCCCTGAGTCACGGCGGAGGTGTCACCCGAGCGGCGAGGGGAGAGGAAGTGAAGGCACGGCGAGATGATGCAAGAGACGGTGTAAAAAACACAAAAAAAAGAATACCTTTTTTATTGCTTTAATGGGATATTCAGCCTCCTCATGAAAATGCAATCAATTACCACGGCGCACCCCACATGAATCATACGACATGCCCATAAACACAGCTACTCCTTTCACACTCATCACGCGTTTTCCATTGTTTAGGCCAGCCTTTCCCAAACGTTTTAAGCAACGCACCCCGTCTTTGCTTACCTGCGCAATCAAATGTTTCAAGTAACGTCGAGAGCTGAGGACTGCAACATGCATTTTAGATTTTTTTGGATGTCATTCCTACAAATCTTATCTGACTGAGGGCATTTTGCCGCAAAGTTGAGACTGGAGTGTAATACCACAGCGTCCAGATTGAAGAATGCGAACAGCTGTGGGTTATTTTTTGTCATTTCTACAAAGTTTATCCAAGAGGAGACTGAGGGCACCCTGCTGGAACGTGGAGACTGTGGGTTGTATGTCAGCAGCATTTACAATTAAGGACTTTAGCATGTGTGTTATATTTTCTCATTGCTACAAATTTTATCCAAGAGGAGACTGTGGGCGGCAAGGTAATGGAGCACTGCAGCAATGTGGAGACTGGAGTATCATGTTGCAGAGATAATGACATCAGCACATATGTCTACTTTTGTCATTTTTCCATATGTTTGTGTGGGAGGAGCACTGGATCAGCAAATTGGAGACTGTGGAATATACAGTAATACTGCAGCTTCTAGAGCTAAGGCATGTTGTATTTATTTTAATTTCTACAAAATCTATCCAAGAGAAGACTCGGGGCAGGGAGAAAAAAGACCACTGCAGCTAAGTGAAGACTTTGCAATATAGTATTGCAGCATTAAGCACATACAGTAACTGTTTCATGTTGTCATTTCTACAAATTCTATCCAAAGGGAGACTGAGGACAGCAAGAAAATGGAACACTGCAGCAAAGTGGCGACTGCGGATTATAATACTGCCTAGCAGATGACCTCAGCATGTATGTTTATTTTTGTAATTTCTATTCACTTAAACCGAGAGGAGACTTAGGGTGGCAAGAAAACGGGGCGTTGCAGTAGAGTATAACACTGCAGAGCTCCAGGTTAAAAGAAACACAAAAATGTATGCAATTGAAATGATTTGGCCACTCTTCGTTGCACGATCCCTCCATATCTGTCATCTGATTTTACTTTGGATTTAGATCTGGGCTCTGGATAGGCTAATCCCAAACATGGATTTTTATCCAGTGAAGTTAATTTGGTTGTGTGCTACTTTTTTGTCAAAAGGCTTTACTTGCGTGAAACTGAAGCTTTTCGGTTCAAATTACTGCGTGCGATGTTTCTCTTCTCTTTAAAAAAAAAAAAAAAAAAAACCTATAGGATATGAGTGTGCATTGCACATCTCCCTCGTGTCCTGTCCATGCACCTCACCGGTAACAGGCCCCCGTACCCCGAGCCAAGGCCGCCACCTTTAGACCCGACCTTCCACCTCCCACCTCCAAAGACGCTAACTTGAATTTCACAAAAAGCACACACCCCCACTCATCTGTCTGGAGTGTGTCGGCCCAGGCGAGTCGTCTGATCTGACACCCGTCCTGATAATCGCGCCGGGCCAAAGTGAAAGGAGAAAGGATTTTGTTTTTGCTCGCAGCTATCGTTCAGTTTCTCCATCTCCCTTCTCTTTGGTTGTGCTGCCAGGAACTGAAAGGCTCCAGTGGAGACGTCGTTACATGACGCAGCTGCTCGGCAACATCCCTAAACACCCGCGTTACTCTTCCCCCTCATTATACAGTACAATTTATGTCATGTAAAACTGGAGCTCAAAATGAGAACTAACTAAGCGTAGAAAAGTGAACATGGACATGGACAACATTGTGGAGCAGCCACCGGTCTCGTGTTAAATAATATTATCGCTCATATTACAATATTAGCTTCAAGTGAAGCTAAAGTTTAAAACACCAACTAATGAAGCAAAAAGATAACCGGAAACATTAACAACATTGTGGAGCGACCACATGCCAGAATCTATTGGAACGCTAATCGCCGTGAAAGATGTCTTCTCTACGTAACAAAAGATCGTTATTAATAATGCGCAGGGAACTTACTTACAACAAGACTCCACAATTTCTGCGTTCAGGTGACTCCCTAAGTGCTGCTGTTTTGGTTAGCAACAGGGTTGAAACGGGCTCAGCAGTTGACTTTTGAAAAATGTCAGTGTGTGAACAGTAGCGACTCATTGAGACATGGTGTGTAATATGGGACGCTATCCTGGTACGGATAGGACTCGGTCTTCTGGAATGACCGGGGGCAGGATGTGACATCCGCTCGGTGACGTTAGACAGCAGTTGTTTTGAATTGGCTGAGTGAGGAAACAGCGAGAGAAGGGGGAACAAAAGTAATTAGATTAAAGTCCCACTTGCCTCCGGCGGTATTTCCACTGGTAAACATGTCTGTCCCAAAGCCGCCCATGTAAACACGGCGCGCTCTTTGACCTCGCCGGTAAACACGTGCATCGGGGATAATCTTTCTCGGCCGGTCTGACACGACGCTGACAAATATGCTTTTAATCATGCAAAAGGAACACTTTACATGAATCTTCATTAGTTGCTTAAGCCAGCAAGTAAACACAACATGCACAACTGCAAAACTCTTCTCAGTCATGTTTGGCCTTCCCTTCCCCTTCCCTTCCCTTCCTAGGAGTCTTAATAGCATGATCAAGAATTAGAGACGTATTTTACAGTATATTTCCTGCCATGGGGAAATTAGCTCGCAGTATTTCATCACCAAGCCACCGAATCACACTTGCCAATTAGTGTAATGGTATGGCGCATGACATCAGCACACAAATAACCCCCCACCCCACTGTAGAAAATGTAAACACTATTAAAGCATTATTATCAGTAGCCCAATGCTAATCTTTGCTAATACTGCAGCTATGCTTACCTTTTGTTTTAGACATGATAGTGCTTTGGCTGCTGTGTCGAAGTTTTGTTGTTTTTTTTTCATTTTGAAAGAGTAAAGTCAAAGGATTATTAGAAAAAAGGTTTAGTTTTACGGGAAAAAAATTCATCGTCAAAATACAATGATACAATTGAAATATTACAGTCAGAAAGTTGTCATTTTATGAAAATAAAGTTTTATGGTTTTTTTAACGAGATTAAAGTTGACATACTCATTCGAAGAATACACTTTAAATATCCCAATGACAAATTTGTAATTTTATGAAAATAAAGTCATAACACGATGAGAATAAATGTATAATATTATAAGAGTACATATGTCAATTTAGCAGAATAAAAAGTTGATATAGACTCTAAATACCAGAAAAAAAGTTATTTTACAAGAATAAAGTTGAAATATTACGTAAATAAATGTTTTATTTTATGATCATGAGCTATTCCTGTTGCTAAATTATGAAAATCAAGTCTAAATATTATTAAATAAATTATCAATATTATGCGAATACATCTTTTATCTGAATAAAGTCTTTGTCTTTGTTTCTAAATACAAGGAAAAAGTTGAAATATTACGAGAATTAGTTTGTAATGTTTACAGTATTCCTGTTGAATTGTTATTTTACAATATTTAAAGTCAAAATATAGACCGAAAAACATTTTATTTTGCGAGAATAAAGTCGTACGACTACAGCGATGAAACTTAAATATGAGTATGAAGTTTTAATTTCACAAGAAGAAAGTTGTAATTTGTGGAAGAATAAAGCTGTAATATTCTCAGAATATAAACTGTACTTTATATTTTTGTGGGAATGAAGTGAAGATAATGTATGAGACTTAGGTCAAAATAACTGTAGCTGGAATAAAAGAAAAAATTACGAGAATAAATTATATATTTTTTTTTTTGGGGGGGTTGTAATTCTGAATTGTACCACTTAGTGTGTGTGTTGGTCAGCTCCACTGAATTTATGACAGTACCAGCTTGTAGCTCGTAAGCATCGCAGCGTTATCAGGTCTTCTATCACGTCCTTCATCTGCTACAACACATCCTGCACATTTGCATGAGATTCAGTGCCTCTTGGAGATAGAGAGAGGGAGAAATGATTGGGAAGAGATTGAAGAAAAAGGGCCAAGCGGCAGCTGGTGCGTCCGAGGCCTGGGTCTCGTAAAAAGGTCTGCAGTCGGCTGGTCCGAGGGGAAGTGGGCGAGGAAGGAGGCCATTAAAAACCCACAAGAGGGTCTAACAGTGGCCACTATAGTTGACTTTTATCCAGCAGTGATATATATATACTGTACTGTTGTATGAAAAACAGTAGGAAAAGACCGAATAAAAGATTTGGTCAGTGGTATGGAAGCGTGAGTGCGGGTGATGCATTCAGGACCACCGCCGAGACTGGGGGCAAGCTATCAAGACAGACGACTTCCTACTGTAGTCTAATTATTCCCCGAAGGCCCCTGTAAAAGACTACTCATTAAGAACAGACCCTTTATGGAAGGCGTAATGAGTCTAGGCTACTCCAAGCGAAGACTGATAAAGACATCGACTTACTTCCTACTTCTTTGGAGTTGCTGTCTCAGCGCCTCCCTGCCCTCGGAGGTCATGACAAAGGCACCCCAAGGACCGAGGCGAGGACCTGAAAAACAAAACTTATAGGAGTTGAGAGTGAAACCATGACTTTGAGTTGTTAAGACCAAGTCAAGCTCAAAATGTTAAGTCTTTGACCAAGTTGAGATGAAGTCTGACCAGCTGAGACCATGTCAAGACCATGACTTTGAGGAGTTGAGAACAAGTCCAACACTTTGAGGTTTTGAGACCAAGTTGGGGCTGAGACATCTAGGTTGTCCTTAGGTCTGATTTGTGTTGTGTTGTCTTTGTGTTGTGGTGAAAGCCAAGTCGTGGTGCCATGAATTGTGATGTGGAACAGAATGTAGCCAAGCCCCCTGACCCAGGAAAAAAGAAATAACTGTAAATAAAAACAAACGTTTGTGGTTTTTTTTTTTTTTTTGTATAAAAGTGGATTCCTCAGACGGCAAAAGGTATTTTCCAAAGCATGTCTTTTTGAGACGTCATTGCTATTTATACTGGTCCCGCTTCTGGCAACCTTCGGAAGCATTCCGGTAACACTGGCGCATACCCAGAAGTGTTCGTATTTGGTTTTGTTAGATCACGTGTGGTTACCTGAGAGTTCTACCTCAGAGGACTTGTTTGTCAACCGGTGGTGGAACAGTATCTTTACATGTGTGGTGTTCTGTGTTGAGATTATCGAGCACGCCACACACAATACAACCAAACTGTTAAGCGCCTAATTTAAAAAAAAGTTTTTTAAATCTTCATATGTGAGGTCTGTCGCTGGTTGAGACCAGTACTTTGAGAAGCTGATACAAATAAAGACCAAGATTTGGGGCGTTAAGACCAAAGTCAAGACAAAGACTTTAATGAGTTCATCCCAAGACTTTGAGGTAGAACAAAGTCAAGACCAAGATTTGGAGGAGTTGAGACTAAGTCAAAAACAAGACCAAGACAGGTCGTGACCAAGACTTTGAGACCTATTTCTCAGCACCTTCCTGCCCTCAGAGGTCCCGACAAAGGACTGGGGACATCAACCCTCGTGGAAAACCCTTTCCTTATTCTGGATGATTTTCATTAGTGCTGTATTCAAGACCACATAATATCATGACTTTAAGGAGTTGGGAACACGCAAGACCGAGGAGTTGAGTATGTCTGAGTTTACACCACATCTATTTCAACTAACCTGTTGAAATATACTGTAAATCACTGCTCGTTCTGTCTCCCTTCCAAACAATTAGTCTCACGTAATAGATTATTTTTGTCTGAACCATCACACTTCCAAACTAAAGGCCTCTTTCCACGCGAGTATAAAGAAGCCTTAAAGAGGAAGAGAAGAAGGCTAAAAATCATCATTGAAGCCATTTACCCTGTTTTCGCAATTGTTTTCGCCTCGGTCAAAGAAATTTGGACTTTGAAAGGCTTTATTTACTAGTGCTGCAATCGTAATCATTGCCACCCGGAAATATATGTGTGACATCACGCTAAAAAAGGTCTGTTGTTCCGAGCACGCATCCAGCACCTTGGAAAGACAAGTTCCTGGCAAGAGGAAGGGGAGAAGGAGGGGGAGGAGGAGGAGGAAGTGGGGAGTAGTGGGAGGGGATGCTGTGTTGGGAATGACAGGAATGTCCACCCGTGTTTACAGCCCGGGCCGGTTCACACCTGCAGGTCAGGCCGCTATCACCGGCCCCGTGGCCCCCTTCCTCTTCTTCTTCTTCCTCTCCTTTTTCTTCTCCTCCCTCCCCTCGTTCATTACAAGAGGGTCAAGCTTAGAGGTGACCTAATTAGAAGCTCATTACATCACCGACAATCTTCATTAGCATGCCAGGCCGGCCTGTTAATCCATTAGCGCCGCAGAGGGCCCCCCTGTGCAGCCTTTGCATTCCTGCCCCTGTGGCCCTACACCAGAGCCCCAGACATACACCTTAAATAACGTTTCTAAATACGAAGGGTTAAGACATGAAATACTGGATCTTTATGCCCCAAAAACATTGTGACACAGTAGAACATGTTATTTGTCGAATTGTCCAAATATTGTTGACAATAAAGTTGTTGATTAAAAACGGATTAAGCCTGTCAACTACAAAGATAAAGCTGAACTATTACAAAAATAATATGCTGACAAAAATAATTTTACATTTTTCTCATTTTACAAGAAAAATATCAAAATGTTATGAGAACAACATTACTTTACAAAGATAAAGTCTTGACACTAAGAATAAACACTGAAATAATATTACAGGAATTAAATCGGAATGTTACAAGAATAAAGTTATTGTATTAGAGCTACGAGAATAAAGTTGTACTGTTACCAAAGTAAAGTCGAAATGTTACAAAAGTCATTGTCTTAGGGATATAAAATCTTACACTCATACAAAGGAAGTCGAAATATTACAAAAATGTGGTTTGTCATTTCCCAACTTTGAGAATAAACATCTAAATATTACCTATAATATTGATGAGATTGTTACAAGAATAAATCTACTATTTTTCACATGGACAAAGTCTTGCAACTGTGAGAATGTAGTTCTTCTCTTCCTAAATAAAGTAAAAATATTACGAGAATACAGTTTACAAAGATAAATAATAATATTATCCGAATGAAGTAGAAATGTTACAAGATTAAAAGTGTTATCAGGACAACGTCTCACAATTACAAAAAAAAATAAAAATACAGGAGGTTCTCGGTTTACATGGGTCCCTACATACGAGGATTCGAGGTTACCAACGGTGTATAATAAACTAGTTTTCGAAGTATACATGGCCACGTGGCACAACAAGGTACGCTCACTTATCGCCGCACAGTACTTAGTGTTTTACATTTGATTGTTTTATTTTTGTTTTTTAATACAAATATTTTCTCTCATTATGACTTTACTACAGCATTAGCATAGTGTTTCAACTAAACAAATTCAGGGCATGTCGTAGGAACCGAACTCCGTTGTAAACCGAAGACTCCCTGTTGTATGTTTTTTAACCAAGTTTAAGGCCTGCTTTCGTATCTGGTTGAGGGTATGACTCCTTCAGAATTCAGTGTCCGAAGTCTGATGCTTAGCTGTTTTTCATTCATTTATTTACTGTAATAATGGCTTTCCTAGGCAGCACGGTCACCAAGAGTTTAGCACATCCGCCATACAGTTCTGAGGTTTGGGGTCCAAATCTGGACTACTTCTTTTCTGGAGATTGCATGTTCTTCCCCGTGCTTGCTTGGGTTCTCTCTGGGTAGTCCGACTTCCTTCCACATTTCAAAAACATGAGAGTTAGGTTCAATGAAGACCTTGAATTTTCTGTAAGTGTGAGTGTGAAAGGTTGTTTGTATATGTGCCCTGGAGCCAGTCCAGAGTGTACCCCAAAGTGAGTTAGGATAGGATCCAGCTCACCCGTGACCCTAATGAGGATGGATTTATGACTTTACTACTGCATTTGCATAGGTTAGGTGATCGACTACTGTGTAAAATGAGGACCCCATGTACACATATTTCTAAGTTTTTTGTGGCGCTGCGAACATTCACGCTTTTGTATATTCCTGACAACATTAATCAGATTTTTCAGAAGTGAAAAGTTACACGCAGGGAAAGGAGACATCAACCCTGTTTTCCACCGGGTCTTTGTCGGATGCCTCTGGGTGCAGATGGCGGGGGGTTCGGTGCCTGTACGGGGTATCCATCTCCTCGCTGGGGACCCGAACCTCCGCCGCCTTGCCTTTGAAACCTCTCCCGTCTGGTGACTGGCGAGCTATATGAGCGCTCGGAGCTTTGTAAGTGACTCCATTGTCGGAGGCAGATTGAGAGGAAAGAGAAAAAAAAAGAGGGCTGGGTGGAAAGGGGGGGCAGCAAGCCCTTGGGACAGAGGAGCAAGGTGAAACAAAAAGGTCTGCTTCTGTGGTCTGAAGAGGCCAGGAGCCCATCAAAGGCCCATGTGCTGACCTGCGGCCTTTGTGAGGCAGACAGCCCTGGCTTCATTTAACCTCTCTCCGGAGGCCGCCAAAGCCCACCGGGATATCAGACGACAGACAAGCCACCCTAGTGCCCTATGGGAACATCCCACCCCCCAGCCCCCTCCACCTGGGACAACACCACAGGTGAAAGTGGACGGGTGGGGGTTCATCGTCACGACCTCTCAGATATATGCCACAAAGGTAGCTGAGCCCCCGGTGTCCCTCTGCATGCCCGGCGACTGAGTCTTACCTTACAACATCGGCCTTCGTAGCCCCTTGCTGAGAGGTGCTTAGCTGGAGGACTGTAAACCTCAGCTATGCGGCAGACAAAAGTGAACTTAGCGGAGCTCTCCGCCATTGTTAAGTTCTGCAAAGCTGAAACTTTTAGCTGTAATGAGTTATAGAGAATAGAGAGGATTTTGGTGCTATGTGGGACCTTGTAAAAGGACCACCAATTTGGCTTTTGCACCGCACGCATCTACGGATGTGTCTGTTTTCTGTAAATCTCTCCTTTGCATGGGTAGTAGAGACCATCCCAACTGACTTTAGGTAAGCGGTATGCCCTAAACAGAAAAGCCAATCAGAGGTGACACCCTTTGGAGGACTGACGCAGTACCACGGTCAAGCCTTTGGGAGACTCGCTGGTTGGACCGTGTGATCTATCAATTTTCTACCACTTATTTTGTTGAGAGTCGCCAGGGTAGCTGGGGCTATCCACGTTGACTTAGAGTGAAAGGTAGGCTGTAGCTTGACTAGCTTGCCAAGTACTCCCGGTACACCGGCTTCCTACCATGTTCCAAAAACATACGCGTTAGGTTCACGGAAGATTCTCAATTGTCGATAGTGGTTGTTTGGCTATACAGTGGTACCTTCACTTATGAGCACTCTAATTTACCGGTTTTTCAAGTTTCGAGCCGTTGCCTGGTCAAGATTTTACTCACAGGTGTAAACTGAGACTTTAACGTACATGAATTACTCTTTATAAAACCATTTAATTTTTTTACATTCTCTTTTATTACATTTTTCTACAATACAGAAATGTTTTTCATGATTAAAAACGAAATAACAAAATTTTGGGGGGGCTGGGATAGAATTTCAATTCATTTCCATGGGAAATATTTATTTGATATTTGAGTAAATTGAGTTATGATCTTGGTCACGGAACGAATGAATCTCATAAATCCAGGTACCACTGTATGTGTCCTGCAATTAGGTGTAGACCAGTCCAAGGTGTACCACACCTGTGGCCCAAAGTCAGCCTGGATTGGCTCCAGCTCACACGCAATCCTGATGAGCTATAGAAAATGGATGGATGGGATGCCTGTTGATAGCATTTTTGTTTCGGAACAAAAAAGCCATTCTGGTGGCAGGGGGTCAGGTGAGGATGAGGGAGTACCTGGGTACTGGTGCTGTGGAAAGGGAACGGGGGACGGGGGGTGAATGCCACCAAATTGTCCCGCTTTCATTAGAGCGCTGAGTGAAGCCTTTGCCGAGCCGTCGATTCCCAAGACTCTCGGATAACAAGTGGCTTCCCACACTGAGGCTTTCTGTTTTCTCTTTCCTCGCCAATAAAATCAGCGCGGGATGGAGTTTAGAGGGAGACGACAGTGCGGTATGAGTGATAGACGGCTGGGGGAACAGGACCCCTGCTGTGGTCTGCTGTTATCTGTCATTGTAAGGGTTGGGGGTAGGAGGATGGGGGGGGGCGCAATGAATGGCTGCCGACAAGGCATTTTGGGATGGCTGTGATAAGATATCCCACCCCTGGGTGTCTGACCCCTCTAGCACCTTTCAAGTAAGCAGGTTAACTCTAAGAGCTAGTAATGAAAGACAAAGTTCTTTGGCCTCATATCCACGTAACCACGTATGCTAGACAGAGTGATGGTACTACATTGCGAAGACCTTTAGTTTTTCGACATTGCGTGTGGGTATGACCTCAAACAACTTTCCCAAAGGAAGCTCTTGGTTTTTGTTGAAAATTTAGCTCCCGAAGCCAGTTTCACTTAGCAACACGGAATTTGGAGAAATGTCTGTTAAGACAAGACTCACAAGAGAGTCTCAGGAAGGCATGCCTGCAAAGAACACAGGAAGTCTACCATTTTGCTTCGAAGCAGTTATTTTGGCAGTTTCTAGGGGTCCTTAAAAGACAAATTTGTCTTTCAGGGTTTTGTCAGATTGCTACTAAATTTAAGGCACGTATGTACACGAGACAGAGAGACGACTCTAAATTGTAAGAAATTTGAGTTTTTGTGATTGATTGTGTTCAGTGCATGGCAAAGGGGTGTGACCACTGAAAATTGTCTCAGTAGCGCCCCCCAGGATTTTGTTGAATATTCAGCCCCTGAGGCAAGTTCCATTTGGCAACATGATATTTGGTAAGTATGTTAATCACAAATAGAACCGCAAAAAAATTCTCAAGTACCCATGGCAGATAAGACACAGGAAGCATGCATTTGCATTTGAATCAGCCATTTCATGGTGACTTTGGCCATTTCCATGGGTCCTTCAAAGATGGCCGACGCCTGAAGATTTTGAAAATTCAGCCCCTGCCTGTTTACCTAAGCTACCTGAATTTGGTAGTCATAGCTATCATTAGGAGACCCACAAAAATGTTTCAGGAACCCATGATTGAAAAAACAGGAAGTCTACCATTTTGGTTTGAAGCGACCAATCCAGGATCATTTGGCCTTTTTTTAGGTGTCCTTCAAAGACCAACTAGAAATTCCGAGATACCAAATTTGAACTTCCTACACCAGACAGATGGGTGGCACTAAATTGCAAGGAATTTGAGCTTTCATCGTTGCATGTGGGTGGAGTTCGATGACTCGCCATAAAACACGAAACTCTAATAAGTCACCTCCACAAGGTCATAAAGTCAAAGTAAAAATGGATGCCGCATAGCTCACTGTAAGGCAGTAGAAGCAGGTTCTGTCCAGGTTCTTTTCTGGTCGGTGCAGCTGTGTTGGGAATGTCGGGTTTGCGTGAGGAGGCCCAGTCGCGGTGGTCACGATGCAAACACGCACACACTGAGGTCGGCACGTTTATTTAGTTGCACTTGTTTAACCAGCTGCCCTCGTTGCTGTACAAGAAATATCTATTCTCTACAGCCATGGCAACTATAAAAACACGAGGAAACACAGTGGGGCTCTGCTATGAAACAAAAAAGGTGACAATGGTCACAAAATTAGGTACACCTGCACCATCTAGTGCAAGAGTGGATGAGTATATGAAATACGAATGGATGTATAAATAATATATATTTTTATAATTACCTTCACATGGTTCTCTAAATATTCGAAAGGAAAACATTCAATAATGTATTTTTTTAATCTCACTTTTTGTATTTACCGAGCCTAAAAAGATTTCATCAGAGATCAAAAGGCAATATTTTAAATTTAGATTTTATATATATATATTATATTTAAATAAAACTATTGTACCAATTACATAATTTTGCATTTCAAATGTATTCATTTGAGCATTTACATGTAATACTTTAAAAAATATTTTTAGATTCAATTATCTTATTTTTGCATGAAAAAGTATATGTATGAATAATAATAATTCTGAATGTGTGCAGGTGAAATGTCAGTCAGGAGGAAAGAATTTGCTTTATCCTATAAATGGACATACTGTTCATTGAGATGTCACAACTCCTCATCAGTACAGCACTAATAGTAGTCGTTCTTACCAGAGGACAAAGAATATATGACTGTGAGTACTGTTATCTGGTCTGTCTTCATGAGTTGCTGCAACATTTGTGCTCAATCTATTGCTTAAAGGGTTATAGCACCCAACATAGACATGTTATGGGTTAGCATTAATGTAATGAACTGAAAGGTTTCTTGTTTTAAAGACACAAATGTGTAATTCTTTTTGTTTAATGTTTAGTTTGACAGTAAACTTCAGCTGGGAGTGGCAAAAACTGCTTGGAGCCCCTTTTTTGAAGAGTTGTTAACTGTTTGCCAAAGTGCTGCTAATTATGTAGTGAGTTGAGTTGAGTTCACTGCCACCATACAGCGCTCGTATCTCAAGTCCGCGCTTCCAAGTCAGAGCAAAAAAAGTAAAAGACGGCTAGTATCTCAAAATCTTGCAAGTCGAGTCATTCGTATTTCAAGGCACCACTGTATAACAGCACGCTTATATTTAGCCAAGCTGGAACCTCCCAGGCAAACTGTAGGGTGGGGTGTATGTGAGTGGGAGGGGCGTGGGGGGGGGGCTATTAGAGGTTAGGGTGGTGGTGCTGATAAACTATGACCTCCTGCTCATGCCGCAAGCGCGCTAATGGCCGCTGCGAGTGAGCTTGAGGTGTTTGCCCCTCTAAATGGACGAGGTATTTTTAGCCACACACGCACACACGAGCAGTGTGTGTCACATCTGGGCGCACCGCAGGGTGAGCGAGCGGCTGCGGGTTGGCACATAGCGCTGGCACTACTCAAGTTCCTGATAGCTTTCTTTGAAGTTCTTTTTGCACCCCCAACCCCCTTAAAACCTCCATGCATCCCCCTACTCACTCCCGCCCTCCCTCACACACTCACCGCAGGAAATTGCATTCTGTCCTCCCGCCATGGCAGATAAATGAGGCAGGGGAGCGGCTGCACACTGTCACCGACCGAGGCGGCCTGTCTCTGTGCTGTGTTAGCCACGTGTGCCGTTAGCTGCGTCAACACGCTGTCATTGAAGCCCGTTTCACGCAAATTGACCTCCAGACTCTGCACCGTGGCTGTCATACAGAACCCAGCAAAACGGAATATGTCTGCTTTCAGACAGCGACACAGCATCTGGCCTTCTGTAATTTTGATGCTGTCAATGTCGGTGTGCGTGTTGACGTATAAGATTTTCGCCAATAGCTCGTCCCGCCTCTGTTATGGCTCTGTTACTACCTAAAATTTCTTGTGAGCTTCGTACTCTCATTTTGTGTCGTGTACTTGATATAGAACAGGGGGAAACAATTACGATTGTATGCACTTTCACACAATGACATGGCATCCGGCAATCAGATATCAATTGCTAAGCCGGTTTCACCCCCTCAACCACCCAGAATGGGGGTTGGCAATCATTTTCATGTGTTTTTACAGTATACAATGGTGCCTTGGGATAGCTTGTATTTCATATCATATTTTCCCATTGAAAGGAATGGAAATGCCATTTATCCACTGCAGCCCCCGACCCCCTAAAAAAAGTTGTTATGTGTATTTTAATGAGGACGCAAAGCACTCCATAAATATTGTACTTTATAAAAACATACAGTAATTACATAATTAAATAGAATAAAAAAGAATTAAACATTTTTTTGTCACACTGCATCCATCAAATTGCCATTGTGCTGCTCTTTCTGGTGTGCCCGCCTTGGCCATCTGGAGGCTGTGTGATACAGACAGACGGTTATACTGTTTATTGAGACGTTGCAACTCCTCTCTGCTCTGCTAATTATATTAATATTTTATTGAACTGGTCAAACAGCTATACAGACAAATACCAAATGAGAACACACGAAAGGAGCTGCTGTAGACCACAACTCACGCACAGACGCTCACACAAATACTCACCGACACCATCCGCCAACTCGCCAAGCCACGCTTTTTAAAGGTTAATGCATGGACACAGACACTACATTATATACAGTATTTTATATACATTTTATAGTTGTAATCTTTTTTAGTGTTCATATATGTTTACATGTTTAAAAGGTGTATTTCAATGTTTAAGTATGTTTTAATTAGTTTGCATGTGTTTCAAGCATGTGGGAGAGGTGCAACTATTTATAGAAAATATATGTGGTCTCTCTATAGCGTGCATTCTCACCTATTGTGGGTGGGTCCGGAACGTACTGTATCCACTGCAATAAACGGGGTTTCATTGCAATACAGAAACAGGAATCAGCTTTAGAGGTTAGAAATGTGTCCACTTTGTCACTTGCAGTACCGCACCTCATATGTTAGCCTTAGCATCAGACGAAGATAACGACACACTCGGCGCGTGTCGGCTAGCGTGTCACATGGGATGACATCATGGTCCGAAGACATTGTCTGGGAATGTCGCTTAGAAAAACAGCGAGGCACGCAGCGGGCACGGGGGCCACCACAAATGTACGAGATGTGCCCCTGTGAGCATGTGTGCGTGGGTCTGTACGTGTGAGGTCATGTTTTGTACGGTGTTAAAGCAGGGACCATAGGTACGTCTTGACGTCACTCGTCAATGTGTAAGGCGCTGGCCCCGGCCCAAAACCTGTTTAATTAGTCCACTGCAGGAAAATGAGTTACAGCTCGCTAGGTGATGTCACTCATACCCAAAACCCAACGGTACCACCCCACCCACTATGACAAGCTCAGTACCGGAGGGACCCGCTGCTGGTGCTCAACTGTTGAATGCAGAAACCGTTTAAGTCATTTTCCATGTCCGAGTAAATGCTCTTAAGTGCTTTAAAATTGTTTGAGATACTTATATTGCCTCATTCTCCAGGGGTCCCCCAGTTAATGTTGGTGTGGCGTATGGCTACCTGCCAGTTAGGCGTGCAGAAGTAATGCACTCTGCTGCTTCGAAAAGCAGATGCAAGGTGTTGCAGGTCGCGTTAAAGACTGCGTTCGGTTCCGGTCAGTCATTCGTAGGTCTATTTAACATTAACATCGAACATCTGGGCACCAAGAAATAGGGTTTGGTTCAGTGTCATTAGGGTCGCAGGTGAGCTGGAGCGTATCCAAACTGACTTTGGGCAAGAGGCAGACGGTACACCTTGGATGGTTGGCGACCAGTCGCAGGGCACCTATAGACAAACAAGAATCTTGACACACTGCAGCCCCTTGATTGGTTGACAGAGAATAATAGTGCCACTGGTGTTGTAGTGGTTGTCTGTCTTTATATGTAGGTTGACTGACGACCAGTTAAAATAGTAACAAGTAAAAGGTAATGCACCCTACTGACTCGAGAAGCAAAAACAAAGAGCTGCAGGTTGTGTTTAATACTACATCATCAATGATTTAGTTTTTGTTTTTTTCTGTCATTAAATTCCAAAAGATATACCAAACCACTTTTCAGCACCCTTTCATTGGGGTACTAGTTGTAATGATACGGATACTTCAGCTTCTTCAAACATACTCATTTTATTGAAAACTCAACATTTTCTATAGGTGCAAATGTGAGTGTGAATTGTTGTGTTTGTACTGTCTCTGAGCACCAATATGTGGTCAGGTCAGTTGTAAAATATCCAACTAACTTTTCTGCATCCTTCCAGAGGGTGGCCAGAATTCAGAAGTTTGGCTCACTTATGTAGAGACCGATTGCTTAACCGAAATATGAGTGACGAACCAGAAACAGAAAAATCCTGCGAGACAACGGACAGACATAGGCTCCTATTGCTGTCCTGGTCTCGACACCCTGCTGTGGAAGCGCAAGGACCTTTTGGTGGAAACAAGTGGACACCCTTTGTTTGATGCCTCCTTCTGAATGGTAGTGGCTCAGTGTCGAAGGACTTGCAGGCACAAAAATTGGGACTAGTTCCTGCTGGAGCTAGGCTCTCCGAGCTGCCCTGGAGTGAGGAACCACACCCAAAACTGCTACGCACTCCCTCAGTCTGCCATTTTCTAGAATTTCCCACCGGGGTTGTATCGCAATAAAAACTATACGGTGCGGCAGTAGCTTGGCCTGTAAGGACTTGGCTTCAAGGTCGGGTGGGGAAGGATTTGAAGACTTTCCGTGAGTGCAGGTCGTACTACCCTCAGTGTGGACTTTGGGTGTTCGCTTGTGAAATCATGATAAATGTAAAAAGTATATGAACATTAAGGATTGTTGTTAACCTTCTCTGACCGAGATTTTAAACTTGAAATATCGTACGTGAGAGGAGGCTAAACGGTCTTGCCGTAAACACTGTCAAAGTTAAACAGAGGTGGGTTGTAAATGGACTCCTGCCTGTGCGTTAAAACAGTGTGATAGGGTGATTCAGATTCAAATTCAGAAAACTAGTTATCCCTGTGGGGAAATTATGGGATGTAAGCTTTGGGAGCAGGTTACCCCACGTCCCTTGTAGAAAAGTCTATCAAATACTGGCTTTTAAATGCATTTTCAACACCCCTCCTGCCCCCTTAATCTGCTGCTCCAACCGGCAGCGCTCCCCACACACCATCACACTCTCCAGTCATCCTTCATGTGCTGAGTGAAGAGAACAAGGACACCATGTGGCCCCCCCCTAACTGCGTAACACACAACACATGCCCCTGGCCCCATTACCCGCCGCTGCCGCCGCCCCCTCGTGACCCTTCATCCTCCGCTGAGCTGTAGCAGAGACCCCCGTACACATCAGCGGGCTCCTGATTGACAGGCCGTGAAGATACACCAACATGGTGTCCATTTAGCTCAAGTACCGCGCCGCCATCACCTCGGACACACACACCTCCTGCCACCCAGCCCCCTCCCCTCCCCTGGTCCCCGGAGAAAACACACTTGAGCCGAAGTGTTTCGGAGCAGGATGTTTCCTGGGGAGAAAAGGTTTCGTCTCGGGTCAGCGTGCAATGCGGCGATGGAGGGTGGATTTCCACAAAGATGTAAGGGGTGGAGGGTGGGAGGTGATGGGTGGCTTGGAGCAACCCTTAGCATGTAGGGTGTATCTGGATGGAGGCGATAGGTGGGAGTGGGCGGTGGGTGGACGTGGCTCGTTATGGACTTTGGAGAGGTGCGGTGGCCCGAACGGGTGGGGGTCCGAGGAGGGGGTGTTTAGCCCTGAGAGGAAACATTAGCAAAGCGAGGAGGAAAAGCTGCCAAATTAACTTCTCACCCTTTCAATCACACCCCTGAGAGTAGCCGCTCCGTTTTTACTTCTGGGCTGATGTGACGCCCACACTTTGAAGGGAGTGGACACCGTCTCATCCTTCGCAGATTCTGCTCACGAACCGACCAGAACACAATTAAAGAACACACCTTCAGGACCTCCGTCTGCCTCATACTACCCTATAGATACAGTCACTAATACCGCAGGTATAGTTTTTAACAATGGACAGGAAATCTTGGATTTGGAATCACCCAAAAATGCATCAGAAACCGCCTTGATCTTTCTTTTGCGTCTTTTACACAGAGAACCTGCAAAATTAATCGTAACAAAAGAACCGCATTTTTCAGCGTGTAACGGAGTACACGCCCGCCCCCACTCCAAAAAAAAAAGGAAAAAAAAGAAAAGAAAAAACAAGGATTTTCTGACACAACCATCTCATTTAATCCAGGCTTGGAACTGGCATGAATGAATGGCAGGAAACGGTAAAACATGCAAAGTAAACATCGGTCGAATCGACTCACGCGCACACACGCCTACACACAATCAAGTGTGCCCCCCTGATCTGTAGAACAAACCCTATTACGAGGTGGTAATGATGTTTGTCGTCAGCCATGTTCAGTTCATTTTTTGCTTCCATTAGTTTACTCACATGCACGCAAAGAGAAAATCTATTAATCGGGAAGTCGGCTTGGAATCGTGAATCTTTTGTTTGCGTCTTAACGTAATCGCTTTGAAGCTGGGGGGGGTAGTGGTGGGGGTGGGGGTAAATGACTTATTTGTTATTCTCCGACTTTTTACATCCCCATAAACCGACGCCAGTGTGACGTCGGTCCTGGACCTTTACGGTGCCACAAAGAAAAACAATCCCTCTTTGCACCCCATTATTGCTCCTTGCCAAAAAGCAGTCCCTCCAGCCCATTACTATGTTCATCCTCTCAGCGTTTGACAGGTGGAAGTACAACGTTGGGCTTTATGTTTTAATTATAAAGAATTCCAGATGTGAAGGATGAGGAGGGGCAGTGGGGGCTCATAAATTAAAAGCAGAGCTACTCAAATGTCTTTTTTTTTTTTCAAAGGGACCAAGCAGGTCAGCATCTGCTTCTCATTGCAGCCAATGTTATTAAGACTACAGAAAGGGCCGAGTCCTGCGTCTGGCCCCTCAATAATTGACACTATTAAATGTGCCTAAACAAATTTAGAGCATCCAGAAAAGTTGCATTTGTCTTCCACGATGACTCTAATCATCTATTTTCAGATGGGAACATAGACGAAGCAACCGCACAATCTGGTGTACGATAGCGAGGGCCTAGCAGGAAGCCAAAAATGTGCACACAAAAAAAAAAAAATACAAAAGGAAAAAAGGGGGTGGGGTGAGCCATGTGCAGGAATTTAGCATGCGGCTAAAGCTGGAGTGAAGTGAGCAGACAACAAATGGATGGCATTAGAAAAGCAGCATGAGAAACCTTCTGATCCACTCGGGTGATTTTTTTTTTTTTTGCGTTTTTTTTTTTCATGCTGGATTCCTGGAGCAGATCGAAACAATGTGCGCTGATGATAATTTAGGAGGAAATGATACCCAAAAAAATAGAAGCAATCGTGCCTGGAGAGACAAGGTCCCCAAAAATGGTGGCATAGCAAAGTAAACAAACATGGCCAGCATGCCGAACACCCCGCGCATGATTTTACCTCAAAACTGTGGAAGTCTTTTTTTCCCCCGATAACTCAGAGCCAATATGGGTTGGTTCAACAAAGTGTGGTTCAGATCGATAAATCCTGTTAACGCTTGAAGGCAAAATGTATGATGAATGATGTATGATCATAATCAATAGCACCAATGAAATGAACAAATAAGATAACAAGGTACGTGTGTGTATGTGTGTGTGTCTGTGAATGTGTGCATGAATGAATCTGCGAACACACAGGCACATGTTTACATTGTATGCACGTATATATATGAATGGACAGACACAGTATTTGCTTGTGTGTTTGAATAGAGTAGACACATTACATGAAAATCAGACCTTACTGCTTTTTTTTTTTCATGCAGGGCTTTTCTACAGATTCCACATTTCTGACCGAAATTCTATGGACCTCTATCACTATATCCCACTCGTTTGTCACATCTATCCCCATCCATTCACACACAAACATAATGTTAACTTAGGGACAGTTTTCACACACCAAAAAATGGGAAAAAACAGTCGACAAGTTTTCTGTACAAGATGTTTAGCTCCCCCACCTGTAATAGGACACACAAGCCCGGATGGTAAAACACATATGGGACTGCGCCAAACCCAGCCAGAACACATTTTTATTCCCATGTTGCATCTTGTTGCGCTTCTGTAGGTGTCTTCACAAATCTCCCTCAGTCGTCCCCTGAAGACCGTTAAGGCGTCGTGTCATGTGATGATGAAGAGCGGCAACAACGTGTGCAGGTGTTGGGCTGTAAAAACCAGACCCAAGCAGTTCCCAACGTCGGCATAAAACGCACATGTAGGCGGACGGAGGAAATGGGAGGATGACTGTGAGATAAAAAATAAAGAGAGAGGGAAAGTGGTGGTGAAATCAGGTGGAGAGGAACAAGGAGGGGGCGAGAACAAGAGAGGCCAAGCGCCTTTTTGGATCATTGGCAGATAATGGGCTCATTAGGCCGAACGTAGCTTAGGAAGGCTCCGGCGCTCTAAATAAACACAACGGTCGCTGGGGGTTGGAAGGACTTAGGGGCCCGGCATGGACAGAGATATAATGAGGCCCTCTGCCCCTGTCCTGCAGAGCCACAGGGCAGTTGGTGGCTGAACTGCCGTCAACCTGCTCAACTCTACATTTGTCAGACTTTTACTGGGGATCCAGACTGCGCCTCATATTTTGCCACCAAAATTTGAGACAATTTGAGTTTGTGGTTATAGTAGGGCTAGTGGTTAGGGGGATAGGGTCAGTGTTGGGTTAATGTTAGGGCTGGTAGTTTTGGTAAGGTTGGGGTCGTGGGGGGGTAAGTGTAAGTGGTTAGGATTAGTGGTTATGGGCGGATTAGAAAAATACATTACGTATACAAATCATGTATAAAAAGAGTGTACGCAAGTGTACACAGAAGCTAACCGCTGTTAATAATTCTTGCCTAAATTCCTGCATTTGCCTTTGTTCCCCTTTTTTTTTTTTAACACTAACATCTGACGTCCATTAGATGGATGTTGACGGAGATTTGCGGTGCCATCTTTGTGCCTGTCCTATAAAAGAAAAGACGGGAAAAGGACAAGATCAAAGAAATGAAGATGTTCACACTCTGGCTGTCTCCACCACATCTTACACCGTCACCATGTGGGTATAAATCTTCACCAATTACACTTGTTTTTTCCCCAGGGACTCTTGTACACACACGGATTTACATATACTGCATACTGTATATTGGAATCCAGGGGAACATGTGGGCCGCAACTATACATCAGCCGCCCCTCTAGTCTGGTGCATACCCGTCTTTGCGGGTCCCCCCCCCCCCCCCCCCCCCCTCCCCCCGTTCCCCTCTGGGCCATTCTGTACAAACATTCCAACACTGTGTCTGTATTCCCAGGGAACCTCACTCAGATAAGTCAAGACCGACAGTGTGAAACATCATCCGAGATGGGCGAGAACACATGTAGGTCTCCTTGTAGAGGTCCCGAGGGTAAAGTGCTGTCTTGGTAAATGATGCATACGTACAGTACGGTAAAAAACTCTCTCTCCCTCTATATATATATATATATATATATATATATATATATATATATATATATATAATATATATATATATATATAGGGCTGGGGGAAAACAACTCGGCTAAGTCGACTTCAAAAATAGGTTGACACAGAATTTCTACCTCTCAGCTGCCACCGTGACCCCGCCCCCAAAAGATGTTCTACCCGGAACCACGTTTAATGCAGACGGATGAGGTTGGGCCACTGATAAACTTTGCTAAAAACGACAGCGGAGCATCTGGAAGTGATTTTTAAGACACTATGACATGTGTAATGTACATATAACATGATATGTGAGTGAACTGAATGGTAGTTAGTTTTTTTTTTACCTAAAATGGTCATCACTAGCACGCTAATGCTAATTGTGAATGCTAACTGTTTAGCAAAGGCTGATTTTGTTCATTACGATTTATTGTACTTATCCTTATGCTGCTTTTATATAATATTTTTAGGTCTTGTTCATGTTTTTTTATCATATTAGTCTATACATTTTTGGTTTGATTAATATCTTTCAGTGATATTTGACTGTTTCCAGTGTTTCCTTAGAGGGAGCCCTCTGTACTGGGAGCTGTGGTGGGCCGCGGTCGTAATCCTGCCTCATGGGGTCCCCATCCCGGTGGCTGGGTTGCAGTCCAGTCCTGGTGCAGACGGCTCCCTGTGATGATGTTTCCTCACTTGGATGTTCTGTATTTAGCTTCAGATTATTAGGTCATTGTGGTATTTTTTTTATTATTTTTAACCTGTATATGAACAAGTGAACAAGTAGTGGGTGGGGCTGTTTTTATTATTATTATTATTATATTTTTAATTCATGTGCAGTGCTTTGAATTGCGTTCTTTTTTGTATAAAGAGCACTTACAAATAAAGTTTTGATTGATTCTATATAGACAAGTTAAAAATGTCGAGCCCAGAGCGGAATGAGCATGTTGAGCAATTCCATCCAAAGCTTTTAGTAAATATTAACTTACACATTGTGCCTTTTAATGAGCGTCACTCACTTTTGCCCCCAAAGTAAACAAGGCGCTAAAGCAGACAGCCGCGGAGTGCTAAGTGCCACGTAGATTAATGAGGTGTGTCTTTCCACTCGTTCACACTGCCCCTTTCTTCATCCCTCTGTTTGCCTGTGTGTGTGTGTCTGTGTGTGTGTGTTCATGAGTGTGTGTGTGTGCACGTGCGTGTGTGTGTGTGTGTTGGGGGGTCCCTGATGGCCTCACATGCTCAAGTAAACAAAAAGCAGTGCAGACAGCAGGGAGTTGCTCTCACTTTTTGTTTTTTACGCATCAATCAGGCGGCAGGAGTGTTTGCCTGTTTAGACTACCCCCCCCCCCCCCCCCGCCTTTTTTTTTTTGTAATTCCGATTACAAACCACTTTCAATCTGCACACACACTACATCACACTTGAAATGAAAACACTGTCAAAAGAAGACTTTCTTGCTTACAAACACCATGCTATGCTGCTATAGCTCGGTTATGCATATTTTGCTTTGCCCCCACGTGAAAGAGTCTCCTTCTTCTCGATTAATTGTATTTTTAAAAAATATTTATCATTAAAATTTTGCAATAATGTGTAAAAAATGAAAATAAACATGACTAGAATATAACACTTAATGAAACAAAATATTTTTTAAATCAAATACTTTTATTGAAATAAAACAAATCAAATAATTTAAAAATAAAATGTAGTGCTTTTTAAAATTTAAATTACTGTATAAATTTTGCTGATAGCTGGGATAGGCACTTCAACGTACAGTGTAAACACAAGTTTTTGTGTCTTAAGGCTATAGCAGTGTCACTTTAGGAGAGTGGATGTTTCATTTAAATAACTGTAAAAAAAAAAAAAAAAAAGAACAGCAATGCAAAGTAAAAGACGTCGTAAAGACATCCATCCATCCATTTTCTTCACCGCTTATCCTCACTAGGGTCGCGGGCTGCTGGCGCCTATCCCAGCTATCTTTGGGCGAGAGGTGGGGTACACCCTGAACTGGTCGCCAGCCAATTAACCTACCATGCATTTTTTTTGGGATGTGGGAGGAAACCGGAGTGCCTGGAGAAAACCCACCCAGGCACGGGGAGAACATGCAAACTCCACACAGGCGGGGCCGGGATTTGAACCCCGGTCCTCAGAACTGTGAGGCAGATGTGCTAACCAGTCGGTCACTGTGCCAGCGTCGTAAAGACAATAGAGTCCATTATTTAAGCGGTCACATTGTAATTAAAATAGCACCTCGCATAAGGAGGGCGCATTAACAGTCAGCAGTCAGGCAGACCGGGGGCTCCGGTGTATATCAGACATCGCATGACAATGGGTCTGCTTGCCCTGGAGGAGGTTGTTACTACGGGGCAAAACAGGACCAACAAGCGGCTGGCACCTGGGAACCAGACATCCAGGAATGGGGGCGGGAAGGCGGAGACGTTTGGCCGACCACGGCTACGAGCTACCGGGATGGAGGGACCAGACGGGGGCAGTTTCATCCATTACCTCCCCACCCAGGTAGAGGTGGAGGCAGATGGGAGTCTTTGGGATCAGGTGGTGGTGAAAAACACACATTACATCATGGAGAATGTAGCAAAGGAGGGGTGAAAGGTGAAGGAGTCAGGAGTAAATGAGTCATGACCAACACCAAAGGGCTCGTACAAGGTTGTTTTAACACACACACACACACACACGTACACACAAAATCACAATTGCGGTTTCGATAATCTTTCAGCATTTTACTTGATTGTTCCAAATTTCCCACCTAATCCGTCAGGATTTTCGGCACGCCTTGGACGTGACACTCCCCTAATGGTTACCAGACTGGAAGATTTGTTGCTATTAATGAAAACAATTAACGTTTTTTGTTTTTTTTCCACAATTATTTATCCAAAACATGGCTGAGGGCAGTGAGAATATAGGGCTTTGCAGCAAAGTGGAGACTGTGGAGTATAATATTGCTGTGTCCAGAGCTAAGCAGGTTGGCAATGGCATTTATTTTTGGGGTCATTTCTACAAATGCTAACCAAAAGGAGACAGGGCAGCAACAAAAAAGGGCACTGCATCGAAATGGAGACTCTGGAGTATAACACTGCTGTGTCCAGAGCGAGAAAACGGGGCTCGGTAGCAAACTGGAGACTGAGGAGTATAATACTGCCGCGTCCAAAACAAAGTATGTTCGCATGTGTGTTTTTTTCCCCCTCCTCTTTGAGCCGTCACCTTACCGTGGTAGGGGGGTTTGTGTGTCCCAGTGATCTAAGAAGCTGCATTGTCGGGGGCTTCATACCCATGGTAGGATCACCCAGGCAAACGGGTCCGAGCTGAGGGACCAGACTAAAGGCGCCCGCATTGCATCACCTGACCGACGAATTGCCCCGCCCGGCCCCTCTGCGTAGCTTGTCGCGCACACGACAAAAATAGTGGCTGTGTGTCAAACGCCGCGGAGATCATCTCTCGCGATTGGTCCGTTTTAGTCACATGCTGCGATGATGTACTCAGCGTGCCCCTTGGTACTACATACCATCTACGCCGCCGCCTTCTCGATCGATTTTGCAGCATACTTAAACGTATCATCTGGTCATCTGTGTCCATTTGTTCTAGCAGACACTGTTCCACAGTCGCCATTGTTGTTGCTTTGTTCCTTGTTACTGAAAGGAAAGTAAAAACGGCTTCCGGAAATGGCCCCCCAAAAAAATGCAGAGGAAACTCCACCCTGTGGTGTCCTAGCCAATACCAGCAGTAGTCATTTCATGTCATGTCATTTCTGTCGAAGAGAAAACGGGAATGCTGCAGCAAAGTGGAGACTGCGGAGTGTAACACCGCAGGGTTCAGAGCACAGCGACAAGGTTGTCCGAGCTCTTTGGTTCTGAGCTTGGGCAACACACACACACACAAATCACGTTTGTGGTTGCGAAAGTCCTCCAACGTTTCACTTGATTGTTACAGATTTTCCAGCTAATCTGTCGAGATTTCCCACACGCCTCGAACATGGCACACCCCTAATGGTTGCCAGAGTTGAAGATTATTTGCTATTAACGGGGAAAAAAAAGTAAGGCCTTTCTTGTTGGTATTGTTTTTTTGGTAGGCTGCCAACTACTGTTTGAAAATAATTTGCGAGTGGAATTTCAACAGGCTTAATTGCTTCCCCTTCGCTAGCAATGCGGCAAAAGGAGCGCTAGCCATCTGTGCATGGTCAGCATCGCCCGGCCTAACTGCGAGTGACACATTTGGCCTTGAAACATGCTCCGCAACACCGCTTTTTACAGGAAACTGCAAAAACCACGATGTATTGAATGCATCACGCTAGCAAAACAGTGGAGAAGAACCACGGTCTCCTGTGTTTACTTCACAGGAAGTGAATATACTAGTGCAGTGTCAAAAGCCAGGTTTGCTACAGCAAAGTGGAGACTGTGGAGTATAACACTGCAGCGCCCATAGCGCCGCAAAAGGTCAAAAGTTGCATTTTATTTCCATTTCTAGGCTGACCAGGTATTCATAAGGAGGTCAACCTGTCAATTTTTCCTGAGCCTTTTTTTTTTTTCTTTTTCTTTTCCTGAACACAATGAACAAAACTGGAGGATATATGTCGAGACGCTTGGTTGCATTTTCAACTGCTGTCTATTGGAGCGGAGACATCAAGCGCATTCCAAGAGTCCCAGGGCCCAATTACAGGCAGATGAAGGGCAAGTTGTCTTTGTCTAAGAACAAAGGCAACAAGTGACAAGAGTGCTCTTTAGAAGGAGAGCTCTATAAGGACAGCAGAGGAGGGGGAGAGAGGTGAGCAGCTGGTTATAAATATCTATTGGCTCACTTACTGGAAGAAAAAGGGGCACTTTGTTGCTCATCCACTCGTGCAGGTGCTTGCAAAACATGACTTAACCACTAATGTTTAACAAAAAACGCCCACGTTTCCCAACCAATTCAAACCATTCAAACATCAAAATGCCAATTCAGAACATCCGTGCGGGTATTTTACAACTCCCGGTTTTCCACTTTTCCCATAATGCCACATTTTCCACAATGGAAAAAAAAAAACATTAAAAAAAACATTCGAAAGAATGGGAAAATGTAAATATACACCTCAAATTTACTATTTCTCTAGTGATTGTAAGCATTATAACTTCAAAAACGTTTCAAACAATAAAAATGTTACTTTTTTATTTATTTATTTATTTTTAAGAATTACACATAGTCCATGAGTAAACGAGGGATTTTAAATGTAAAATGTTAAACATTCACAAAAATTACTACTTTTCAAACCATTAAAACTTCAAAATGTTCAAGTATTCCAACTCTCCCTGTGAAAAGCACGAATTTCCACTTTTCCCACAATGTTTGTTTTCCCAAATGAATGGAGAAATGTCAAACATTCACACCAATTTCACAATTTCTCAACAAATTAAACTTTCAAATGTTCATGACTCCAACATTCCTACTTTCCTGAAGAATCACACATTTTCCAAGAGAAAATTACCAATTCATGGGAAAATGTAACAAATTCACCATTTCTAAACAGTTCAAACCATTCTGTTCAATGTTGTTCTACTGGAGAAATTGAACAAATTCACTTCATATTTCTCAAAGCATTTAAAGCAGTCTAACTTCAAAATGTTTTTTGAAAAATTCCTGCTTTTTTTCACATGAGAAGATTCCAGAATTAATGGATACATTTTACAAATTCACATCAAATGCACCATTTCTTCAACTGATTCAAACCCTTTGAACTTCAACATGTTCAAGATTCCACATTTTCCATTAGAGCATTTCCCAATTTAATAGAGAAAAACAAAACGAAACACAAATTCCCTATTTCTCAACAAACATTGGCTACATTTGTTCACATCCTGCAGCTTCCCACTTTTCTCATAATTATACATGTTCCACAAGGGGAAAAAACATACAAAGTCATGGAAAAATGTAACAGATTCACCATTTCTCAACTAATTTTAACCATTCACTTCAAAATGTTCCAACACTCCAAAAAAATCCTACTTTTTGAAGAATTCCACATTTTCCCTGAGAAACTCCCCATCTTAAAGTAGAAATTAAACAAATTCACTTCATATTGCTCAAAGAATGCAAACTATGCTGACTTCAAAATGTTCCAACACGCCAAACAATTCTACTTTTCAAACCATTCTAACTTCAAAATGTTTAAGAATTCCAATTTTTTTCATGAAAAAATTCCCAATTTAATGAAGAAATTATATAAATTCACCACAAATTCACCATTTCTCAAGATGATAACAAATTAATATTTTTTTTCAAGAAAAAAAAGTAAATCTTTACAAGAACAAACGCGTATTTTGTCAGGATGAAAATCCGAAATTCTAAGAAAAGAAAGATGTATTTTTTTTAAGATAAAGTCATAATATTGTGATATTTAAGTAAAAGTTAAATATTGGATTTTCAATATACACTTTTAGTCTCATAATATTATGCATCTTGTACTGTAAAAAATTCATTTATAGTTTAAAAAAGGGACCGTATTAATTAAAATATACACCTTTTGTTGAAGAAAAAAAATCTACTTTATTCGTGGAGTGATGTCAGAGCTCTGTGACGATATTTTTGTGGTTTCATACTTTAAAAACCTCTATCCGTCTGTTATGTCTGAGTGTGGGGGAGTGGGGGGGGTGGGGAAATGGTAGCATCTTATCAAACGGTCTTTGTCGACATCTGGCGGTCAGATGTGTTACTGCAGTTCTGTCACTATTGGTTGTTTGTCTCCATCTTGCGGATAGAACACGACGTCGGACGTTCGCGTGGTTTCGACGTGCGCGCTCCCGTGCCAATGCGTCAGCTGTCAAACTGCGAACGCGCGCCACTCGGCTCCGCTCACTATGGACGACTACGATTGCTGCCTTTGAATTTACCGAAAGAAACTCCTCGTGGACGGTTAAAAGTAAAATAACCGCAAAGTGGCCGGCACGATGGATTAAAGGGGGAAAGTGGTGAAAATAAAAGGTTTGAAGTTGACATAGACCCGTAAGGAAGACTCGCTTAGAAGCTAGCGTCGGACTTCTACCGGCTTCGTTAGCAGCGGCTAGCTCGTTAGCTACCTAGCTCGAGCCGGAGTAGTGATGCTTAAGTGGCTCAAGTAGTTATGAACAATTGTGACATTACGTCTTTAAAAGAGAAACAATGTCCCCCGGAGGGAGAGACGGCGGCTAATAATAACAATAAACAGTGGCACTCGGTGGGTAGCGATGAGTGCGGGTGTTGTCATGACATGAGCCCCATGGATGAAGCCGTGCTGCCCGGGATGTCGTCCGTCCAGCCCGGACTGGACGCGCCGGACGACGACCGGAACGGGCTCCGTCTCCTGGAGGATCTCAGCTTCCCGCCCGGCGCCTCACCCTACGTGGGGGACGTCAACGGCGAGGGCCCGCTGTTCGAGAGACGGAAGCGGTCGCGCTCCAACAGCTCGAGGCACCACTTCGGCGACGTGGTGGCCGAGCTGGGTCCCGAGGAGGCGCGCTGGTTCTACAAGGAGGACAAGAAGACGTGGAAGCCCTTCGTGGGACACGACTCGCTTAACATCGAGCTCATGTATCGGAAGTACAGCGAGCTCAGCCCCGGTGCGACCAGCCCCCCGGTGGAAGTCAACGGAGAAGTGTCAGTGGAGACACGAACCATTGGCGTCCTCGGAGACCAGGGGTCCTTGAACACATCCACGCCGTCCATGAGCACGGATGAGAGGGACCCTGACAGCATTGACGTCCGTGTGGAGCCTGTGTGTGTGCGTGGAGGACTCTATGAGGTGGACGTCAGAGAAAGAGGATGCTACCCTGTTTACTGGAAGCGTAAGTATCCCTTAAACTAGTGGTTCTCAAACTTGTGAGACCAAGTATCCCCTCAAAACATTCTTAGCCCTTCAAGTCCCACCATCATGAGCAACATACAGTCGTCTAGTAGGCCTGTTTCATCCAAAATGTGGGTTTTTAAATTTTATTCCTAAAAAGTACATTTAATATAGTTGTAACCACTGTAACAATATGCACAGTTTGAACATTAACATTGCATCTAAATTTAGGAAAATGCAAAAGAATAACACTGAACTGAACTGTACTGTGGGCGACTGGTTAGAGTGTCTGCCGGTTCAATCCCCGGCTCCACCTGTGTGGAGTTTGCATGTTCTCCCCGTGCCTACGTGGGTTTTCTCCAGGCACTCTGGTTTCCTCCCACATCCCAAAAACATGCATGGTAGGTTGATTGAAGACTCTAAATTGCCCGTAGGTGTGAGTGTGAATGGTTGTTTATATGTGCTCTGCGATTGGCTGGCAACCAGTTCAAGGTGTACCCCGCCTCCTGCCCAATGATAGCTGGGATAGGCTCCAGCGCTCCCGCGACCCTTGTGTGGATAAGCGGCTCAGATAATGGATGGATGGATGAACTGTACTGTTTTTTTTCCCCCTTCCTCCTACGGTGAGAGGTAACCCGCATACCACACTTTGAAAATCGCTTACTTCCCTTACATACTGTTCATTATCCATGCACACATTTTGGATTATTTCACTATTTCTCGATTCCGCCATGACTCTTGAAAGTCCAAAAGGTTCATGTTTCTGCGGGAATCTGTGCAAATGTGGTGGAAACACGGACAGTTTTGGGGATTGTTTCAGACTCCCCTGTTATCACAGTTCCCATTGTCCCATAAAATTACACATATTCATGACCTCGACTCTTTTACTGTTGCACGATTCCCCAGTGACCCTTCAAAGACCAGCAGGTGCATGTCTCTGCAGGAACCTGGGCAAATGTGCTGGTCACACACATTCTCTGGGCTGTTTCAAGCTCCCTCTTGAACTCTGGTAACAATGTCCCATAACAAATTCACACATTTATGGCATGCACACTTTCACAGTTTCAAGATAGCCACCATAACCACCATTTTCCTTGACTGAACACACACACACTGGTATTTCATAAAATCCATTTTAGAAGACACAGGTCAAATTTGACCCGGACCAGCCACAGTCAGGGGGCACATACAATGTAGGACGCACAATTGTATTTCCCCTGATGGAGTCAGCACCAAGGCGCCGAATTACTCTTGTCAAATTGTTTCTTAATTCCAATGGGGGAAATGTATTTGTTACATCAGTAAATTGACTTACGAGCTAAGTCATTTACAAATTAAACCCGTAATTCAAGGCACCGTTGTATTTCCCCTTTAAGCCAAGAGTGTATTCATTTGAAGAGCTGATATACTGAAACGGTACTACATAGACACAAAGCATTATTATCGTATCTGGCCTGAAGAGCTTAACAAACAAGCCTTTACACATTTTTGTTAGAGTTGTGATGTTCCCCTGCCAGCTGCCCATCTTGTTATGATTTAACATGCTATGCTCTTTGCGGTTGTACATCAGTCTCATTCGTCACCTTGTAAAGATGGTGATTAGCAGGTGTGCTCTTCGTTTAAATATCCTTTGATCCACGTGCTTGTATTATTATTATTTTCCTTGTTGTCATTAGTTACCGCAGCAGCAGACTGATTGTGCGAGACTAAGCAGCGGACTGATTGTGCGAGACTAATCACAGCTGGCGGAACTCCATTAGCCACTGAGACTTGGCCCTGCTGGATTTGTCTGAGTTAAATTACAGTCAACCCTTTCTAGAAAAGCTTTACAGATGCCATCTGCATTTTAGGCTCTATTTATTTTTTATACAGACCTCTAACACAGTGGTATACATCCTAATTCAGTATAAGTAAAGCTATTTGCAACCACCTTATGATATTAATTGGTTGAGATTTTTTTTCATTCTTTTTTTTGTTTTTTGTTTTGTTTTGCAGAGCAAGACCATATTCCGGTGCTGCGAGGTCAGTGGTTCATCGACGGCACATGGCTGCCCTTAGAGGAGGATGAGAGTGACCTCATCGAAAGCGAGCACCTCAGCCATTTCCATGGACAGCAGACGCAGGACACCTTCGACGCCAGCGACATGGTTGTCAGGACCGTCGATGGTAAAGACGGTGAGCCATTACTGTACACTTTATAGATCAAGTAAAGTGGAACCTGTGCTTTTGTTGTTGTTGCATTGTTGTTTAGCTTTTCCGTAGGTACCTGTGATGGCAAAGAGGAAAATTGTGATATTGGTTAACTTCGTTACAGGTGGTGATAACTAGCGCTACGAACAAATCAGTGGTGATTCTGATTGACTTGCAAATCCCAATGAGAAATAATCCTGAATCAGAATTTTTGCATTTGAATCAAAACAAGTCAGAGAAAAAAAATTGTTCTTACTTTATTCTGACAAGCGCTGTAATACTGTGACAGTCACCACCATTATTGCATTGCTTCAGCGCATGTATGCCTTTTAGCTTCACCAAGATAAAAAAAATAAAATAAAAAAAACTCTCCGCTGACAGAGGCATGCTTTTAGCCCAGCTCTCCAATGACCTGGATGGGCATGGATAATATGGAGGCCCCACAATGGAAGCCGAAGAAGAGCCATTGCCGGAGAAGGCAACCACGGCATGGCAGCAGATTAAATGGGAGAAAATTAATCCAATACAGTGACGCTAGAGCGGCTCGGTTGCCAGCATCTTCTTCTTCTTCTAAGCAGCAGCACACTAGTTTGAAAGGCGGCAACTTACTCCGCTCCGTTAGCATTTGTGGCACCGACGAGCGCAAAACTGACCCGGGATTCTACCTGTGGCCAAGCTATGGCGGGGGATCCTGGTTAAAGTAAGCCATTTTAAACTAAAAAGAAAAACCTTCCTGTACGGAGACGCAGAAGCTATAACAAATCACTCAAAATGTGCCAGCGTACTCTCTTACCGGTCCAATAGATAGTTTTAAATTCATCAAATTGGATTTTTCATTAGTTAGACTATTATTTTGGAATAGTACAAGGAGTAGTGATTCGATTGTGATTTGCTCATCATACGTTACTGGCAATACGAATAGCAAATGGGGTGTTAGGGTGCAAGTCCAAGCACTAGTGATAACCATAGACAGGAACTGCTAGCAAGTTAGTATTGGATCTGTTCTCTTAAGCAATAGCATCTGATTATGGGACAAAAGGCAAACCCCTTATCAGTCAGCCTTGGCCCTTTCTCTACTCACGTGGCTATATAGCCAGGTCTTAACATACCAACTGTTAGAATGTTGACATTTGGTTGAATTCAGCCAGGTAGAACCTGGACTTGTCGCCAGCCCATCACAGGGCACAAACAACCATTCATACCTATGGAGAATTCAATGAACCTAACATGCATGTTTTTGGAATGTGTGTGGAAGCCAGAGTACCTGAAGAAAGCTTCAACCTACAAACCTCAGACCTGTGTGTGAGGCAGATGTGCTAACCACCACCGTGTTGTCATTAGGCCATTATGGGGGCAAAATAAAAACTGTCTATCAAGCAATTATAAAAGGAAGTTAACCACTGTTGAATAATAAAACCTTAACACCATAATGCCTAGTGACAATGGAATCGTCCTTGATCCCCAAAAAACACAAACAAAAATCAAAGAAAAAGCATAACTCACGTCTTTTGAGACTGGCAGAGGTTTCGTCACCTACATATAAATTCCAAAATCTCAACATCTGTGATGTGGCTGCATAGTTAGTTTTTGAATAAATTGTGGGTATCTTCACATAGCCCATCAACTCTTTAATGGCTTTAAAAGCCCAGTGGACTCCCCCTCATGGCTTACTTCCTGTGTACTCCGCAGGTCTTTCTCTCATTGTCAGCCTTTTCACCTCAGCCAAAGAAGACGCCGCTGACATTTACAAAAACTGGCGGCTGAGTTCGCATAGAAATCGATTATTTAGTTGCGTTATGCCGGTTAGGCGTTTTAAAATGTCAAACCCAGATATCTCCTTGCAGTTGACATTGACCTGACTTTTTGAGTGCAATTTATGACGATAGTACTTATTGATGTATTTGTGCTCTTTAACATACGATACAGCGGTACTTTTACTTAAGAGTTTAAATCATTCCTTGACCAAGCGTGTAAGTCAATTTACTTGTGTATCAAATCAATTTTCCCCATTGAAATGAATTCAATTGCCATTAATAAAAAAAAAAATAATAATTTTGTCGTGTTTTTAATAAAGTTAAATAGCAACTATACAGTTAATCCCCGCATAATCACGGTTCTGTATTTGCTAATTTTTGGGGGGGAACCTATGTATCCTAGATTATTTACTAAAAAAAACTCACCTCGTCACTGTTTTTGTGCTCAGCCAAAGCAATAATAATACTTCTGCTGTCTGTAGCCAGTTCAGCATTGCAAATGATAATCTGTTCTCAATTGCCTTGGATGGAAAAAAAAAAAGGTTAAATGAAAAAAAAAATTATAACAGCGCCGATTTGGTACAATCTGAAGATATTTCAGTGCCAAGGTACTGTTGAAGTGAGTTGAGAACCTTCATTTAGACAAAAGTGGGCCTTTGGGGCCATCTTGTAGCATCTATAGGCAGTTACAGCGCAATATAAACCGTTTTATGGGGGCTTCAATTTCTTGCTGATTTTCTCAATTCGCGGCAGGGCTCATTCCATATCCCCTGCGAATAGCACAATGATGATAATAGAATAACATAGCAACTAATAAATAAAAGAATAAGAGAAATAAAAAGTAACGAGTTGTTTCATAAAGTGTAATTACTATATGTACTGTAGTATCCGTGTGTCAGATGTGTGGCTTTGTAGGGTTCAATAAATGGGTGAAAGTGCATCGATGACTGTAGCTCCCCTTGCCCACATGTAAGGCCATGACAGTACCTTAAATGCTCCGTTTTTTTGTTTTGTAGCATATGTGGAGCTCGCTTCTACCTCAAATTTGTGCTTCCAACACAGAGCAAAGAAATTACCTTGTAATGGCTCATAACTTGGAAACTCATAAATTGGTGCACTCTTAAGTCAAGGTACCACTGTATAATAACCTGTTATGTTTTGCTTTTAGGATGTGGTGCAAATGCCATGCTAATTGCTAAGTACAGTATTAACCTAATTTCTACAGTCACTACCTTGGTCATCTTTGGCATGTGTCAAGCAGCGCTGCATATCAGACCATCAGGCTTGATAGTAGGCAACAATACTGAGTTGTTCTATCATGGCCCCAGTAGTAATCTGATAGCAACGCCACTCGACTGACTTGTTGAACAGCAATGACCGGGGTAGGCAGTGTCAATGGCTGTCACTCACTCTCTCTTGGTTGTTAGTCCTCTCCCACCTGCCCCCTTTCTACCTCCACTTTCTGTTCAAATGGAGCGGATATCAGACGAACGCTAGAGCGACATGTCACAAGCGCAAACGCTGCCAAGGTACTGTAAAAAAAAAAAAAGACCAGTTTTCTTTTCAGTCTCTTTATATCAACCCACAAGCTTCTATCCTCTCAAACCCCGTAGAGCCTTGGACTTTGTGAGACTAGATTCCTCTTTATTGAGCTAATATTTAGATCTAGTCCTAGGCTCAGTTATCCAGTGTAGCCATAACTGGGCCTAGTTGCTAGAACTTCCCCTTTTGTGCTGTGACCTAAAGTATGGTGCTCCTGCTCTTTCTGTCGCTTTCCTAGGTTTGATAGGTTTGCATAAATCATGGTGATACTGACTATCCCTCGTCTACATGACATGTAATATTTGCTTACATATCCTGTACATGACCTGTAGAACATACGCATAGGTACGGTAGAATTTGATGTTGAATTTGAATGTATAAGATAACAGTGTATGTATATCATATTCAGTAGAACACACATATGTGACATTTATAGCACGCTTGGATAAAACATGTCGTGTTTGAGACCACATTTACATGACATTTCATATAACACGCTTACTTAGACGTGACATATAGAACACTCAGACGTTTTACTAAACGTTCAATATACACTGTATTGCCAAAGGTATTAGCTCACCCATCCAGCTTCCATATATCACCAAGTGCAATGCAAAGAGTCTGCTGCAGTGGTGTAAAGCATGCCGCCACTGGACTCTAGAGCATTGGTGAGTGACGAATTACGCTTCTCCATCTGGCAATCTGATGGACGAGTCTGAATTTGGTGGTTGCCAGGAGAACGGTACTTGTCTGACTGCATAGTGCCAAGTGTAAAGTTTGGCTGAGGGGGGAATTATGGTGTGGTGTTGTATTTCAAGAGCTGGGATTGGCCCCTTAGTTCCAGTGAAAGCAACCCTGAATGTTTCAGCATACCAAGAAATTTTGGACAATTCCATGCTCCCAACTTTGTGGGAACAGTTTGAAGCTGGCCCCTTCCTCTTCCAACATGACTGTGAACCAGTGCACAAAGCAACGTCCATAAAGACATCGATGACAGAGTCTGGTGTGGACGAACTTGACTGGCTTGAACAGAGTCCTGACGTCAACCTGATAGAACACTTTTGGGATGAATTAGAGCTGAGTTTGAGAGCCAGGCCTTCTCGTCCTACATCAGCATGTGACCTCACAAATGTGCTTATGGAAGAATGATAAAAAATTCCCATAAACACACTCCTAAACCTTGTGGACAGCCTTACCCGAAGAGTTGAAGCTGTTATAGCTGCAAAGGGTGGACCGACATCATATTGAACCCTATGGATTAGGAATGGGATGTAACTTAAATTAATATGTGAGTCAAGCCAGGTGAGCAAATACTTTTGGCAATATAGTGTATATCTGACGTCAGGTAGAACACACACTTACATGAAACATGACATGTAGAACACATGCTTACAACACATGTTTACATATGTGACATCTAGTAGTACATGCTTACATGGAATGTGCCTGGTTTTGTCTAGCCAAATCAAATCTATTCAATCTCATTGCTACCTATACTTGCTCTCATCCATCCTACATTTAATGAACTGCTGTCACCAGCTCCCCTTCCACAGTAAAAGTGATGAACAAAGCTCTTGGTAGAGATCCAAATACATGGGATGAACTGAAGAGGGAAGCCATTGTGGCCCTTGATTACAGAGCCCCCCAATGTGTTGTACAGCCTACTGGGCTACTTCTGGACCACCTGACCCTCAACGAAAATGAGAGGTCTCTGGGCTATGTCCTCCTATCGGACTAATTCTTTAGGTTACTTGCATAACTCCAATTACACTGGTAGTTTAGTACTGCCTTTTATGGAACTGCCATGGGTTGGATTCCTGACTAGTGCCCCAACATCCATCCATGGAGGTCTCATATTCCAGTCCCAAGCCGAGAGGACGGAGTAGCTGCTGCTATCCGAGTCACCCAGAGAGTAGGATTCCTGCTTTCTTTCTACCGCTGGGATACCGAGGTCTTCCCAGGTCAGCGTCGAGGCATTGTCCCTCTTTTGTGTTCCAGGTCTGCCTCAAGGTCTCCTCTTGACTGGATCTGGCTCAACCGGGAGACATTCAGTGCAACACGAAATACAAGAGGTCCTCGGTTTCCAATCTATTGGTCACTATCCAAACTTTGTGACCATAGGTGAGGCTGGGACTGTCATAGAATAGTTAACAGTCTCTCACAGCCTATCTAACGTACACCCTGGCTACTTCTGAGGCGATTTTATTCCTCTGTTTGGAGCCATCAGTATGACCTCCTTGTTACTATTTAGCCTTTGAGAGCAGCAGGCTGGAATCTACTTCTTCTTCCACAAAGGACTTCCTCTCATTCACGGTCCTGCAATTTCACCAATGCCTTTATAATGCTGAGAGAATGTGAAAGTTACTCCTATGACCGTGGTGCTTCGACATCTGGTTCTCTTGTTCACACTTCCCCTTTTCTGCATGCCTATTCTTCAAAGAAAAGATAGCGGCATTTTTAACAAATTAAGTTTGAATGGTTTATGGTTGGTTGCCAGTCCAGTCAACACTTTTGTCTTCCCCTTTCCTTTTACACTCTATAACAAGGAAGTGCAAAACTCTATAGCAAACCATCAGTTTGTTGATTATGTCATCAATTGCATGTCAAATCAGCGTCTGACTGGGGAATTTTTGTCTTCCTTACTTCTGTCATCGCATTACAAGCACGTAAATACGGGACAGAAAAGCAAGAATTGACTGTCTTGTTCCTAATTTTCTTCCAAATACAAATCAGTCCCTCGGACTGCATTTGTCCTGTCAATACAATCACAACTCTTGTGTTTACCTCTCCTGTATTCACCTGTGTCTTTTCAGAATAAACCATGTTGATCCCGTTCTTAACATGCCTTCACTCCGCTGTCTCCCACCACCCCGATTCTGCAGCAATCCACAGCCTGAAGTTGAGTCGGACCCATGTGGACTGGCACAGTGTGGACGAGGTCTACCTCTACAGTGATGCCACCACGTCCAAAATCGCTCGCACTGTCACGCAGAAACTGGGCTTCTCCAAAGGTCTGTCTCTCTCGGGAAGTAGTTTCCGTAGTTAGGATGTCTTGATTTGTTTAATGGTTGTAATCTTGAGTCCTCAAACTCCTCCTTGAAATCCTTCCTAATGCAATCCAACCAACAGAAATTTTCACTGCCGCTTATCACCTTGTTCATAGCACATGACTGTAGATTAAATAGAGACTCCAGTGCGTCACTGTGTGAATTGCTGCCAAACAACAGGTCCACGGTCATAGCATAACAATGTAAATGTGAAAACACAACCCCAACCCTGCCGTATTCTCTCCCAGCCTCCAGCAGCGGAACCCGGCTGCACCGCGGTTACGTGGAGGAGGCCTCTCCAGAGGACAGACCCCCACAGACCACACACATTGTCTTTGTGGTACATGGGATCGGGCAGAAGATGGACCAGGGACGTATTATCAAAAACACTGCAATGTGAGTTTTAGTCCTCTTTTGCACTGCATGTAAAGCAGATATTTTTCTGCCTTGTTTCCGTGCCGGTGTTCTTTCATGGAATGTAGGGGAAGTCAACCTGGCAATATTTCACTATCAGAGCCGTAACAGAAGCCGGACAGCGTCATTTTGCTGGGACAGGGGTGTGAAGTTTCACACACTGTCACTTCCACTATTTTATCCATCGCCACACATCTACTTATCTGACTTCGGGATGCACTTAATTTAATTACACTAAATTTAATTACACTAAATTCCCAAATTTCTTCAAATGAAGATCCAAAATAAGGATCTAATTTAATTCCAGTTTGGATGCATATTTGGTTTCTATTTGGGTGCAAAATTGGTTCTTATTTCTACGCAAATGTAGTTCTAATTTGAACCGAAATTTAGTTCCAATTTGTATCAAATTTGGATACGTTTGGTTCCAATTTGGACCCTAATGTACAAATCTAACATGTATTACCACAGCATGTATATACGGTACATGATAACGAAATCCAACAGGCATTGCATTTATAACAAGAAAACCTGAAATCATGAGTCTGCGACCCTATTAAAATATTACGGGAGAACCATTTTGGCTCCTGTCCTATAGGAAACCCTGCTGTAGCCAAACCAAGACGTGTGTCTGTGTGTCACAAAGATAGTCAGGCCGTCGCCTGAGGCTTAGGCCGGCTAAGCAGGTAAAGTAGACCAAGTCGAGCCGCAGAGCACTTTAAGCCTTACTAGTGGTTACATCGGGATTATTCTCCAACACCTTCCTCAGCAAAGAGGAAACGTCGACGTGGCGGGTCAAACCACTTCCTGTTGTTTTCATACAGCCAAACCTCCAAAATAAAATGCAGTCTGTTCTGTGACACCCTACATCCCATTTGCTGTTGTTCAGGTTGAGGGAAGGTGTGAGGAAGATGGAGGAGAAGCACTTTTCAGAGCACAATGATGAGCATGTGGAGTTCCTTCCTGTGGAGTGGCGCTCCAAACTGGCTCTGGATGGAGGTTTGTCATTTCATTGTGCATTCAGAAGGTTAATATTAAACTAGCAATACTGAGTAAATGTTGCCCCTACCTTGCTTATACACGGTGGGTTGTCTCTATAGATACCGTGGACTCCATTACACCAGACAAGTTGAGAGGCCTGAGAGACCTTCTCAACAGCAGTGCCATGGACATTATGTACTACAACAGTCCTCTTTACCGTGATGAGGTAAGTGAAAGTCACATACATGCTTATAGACCAATTGAAAAAAGTCAAGAAAAGAGAAAAGTCAAGGAAATGGACTGACACACACAATACCAGCCAATCAAATGGTTTATTGGGAGCAACTTTTTATGCGAGTCGGTGTGTGCAAGGGAAACAAGCGGTGAAGAACCAAGTCCCGGAAATCCATATACCCATCGTGCAAGCACAGTAAGTCAAGTCTCAGGCAATATAATAGTTCATAGAGAGCAACGTTTTGCGAGTGGGTGTGTTCTCGGTGAGCAAGCAGTGAGGATAGAAGCCAAGGAAATATACAGACCAATTGCATGCATTCTAACTCCTCCCTCATGACACTACTCCAGCCAATCGAATCATTTATTCAAACTTGCGAGTGGGTCTCTGCAAGGCGAACAAGTGGTGGTCAAGGAAACACACCGATCCATTACGAGCACTGCAACCTATTGCATGTGGTACAGCTTCAGACAAAGGAATTGTTTATTCAGAGCAGCTTTTTGCAAGTGGGTGCATGTGAGGGGGGCAAACGGTGAGAAGTCCAAGGAAATAATCCAGTCGCGTGCATCACACCACTTCCATGTGAGCCAAGTACAGCCATTCAAATTGTTTATTCAGAGGAAGTTTTTAGCAAGTGGTTGTGCACAAGGCAGGAAAGCCGTGAGGCAAGAAGTCACGTGACTTTTTTGATCCTTTCCTTCAGATCACTAAGGGACTGACACAGGAGCTGAACAGACTGTACAGCCTGTTTTGCTCGCGCAACCCCGACTTTGAGGAGAGGGGAGGCAAAGTGTCCATCGTGTCGCACTCGCTGGGCTGCGTGATCACGTACGACATCATGACAGGCTGGGACCCCGTGCGCTTCTGCCTTCAGGAGCACCACGCCGTGGAGGAGGAGCTGCGCATGCACTGGATGTCGTACGAGGAGAGGCATCTGCTGGAACAACTGCGGCACACCAGGAACAGGTATGACTCACTTTCTAACGCTATGTATACGGGTTTATTATTATTATTATTATTATTATTATTATTATTATTATTATTATTAACAACCATCCATCCATTTTTTTAAAAAAATACTCAAAAATGAAAAGAAATGCACAAAATATTAAATGGAATATTCTACAAAAACAGACCCGAAAAATTGGACAAATATATTGGATGGAAAATGTAGTTTAAAAAACAAAAATTGATGGAACAATACACAATTAGAAAATGTTAGCCAGAAAAAAACTATTAGGAAAATCATTATAATTAAAAATTGAACAAAGTAATACAAAATATTAAACCCCAAAATACCACATTTATATGAAAAATACAAAAATACTACAATTAAATTAAAATGTTTTTACATAGAAATATAAAAATATTGAGAAAAATTTGTAAAAATATTACTAATACATACGAGACGAAAATACAATGAGAACTGTATATCAAATCTCAGTCTTGACGCTGGGCTGCGCATTTGCACATTGTAGCTGACTTGCACCACCACTTGTCCACTCTGTGTAATAACAGACTTCCTGTGACTCAGCAAGTCGGTGTATTTTATATTCCTTTACAGATTACAAGAGTTGGAGAATCAACTTTTAACACTGGAAGCCTCCAAACCGTCAGCGCCTCCTGCACTCAAATTTAAGGTTTGCACACGTCAATGATGTTACAGCTAAAATGTATTTTGTTAATTAAGTTATATCTCTTTCTTATTTTTTTTTAGGTGGAAAACTTCTTCTGCATGGGTTCTCCTCTGGCCGTCTTTCTGGCACTGAGGGGCATCCGGCCCGGTACCAGCTGCCACCAAGACCACATTCTTCCCACGTCCATCTGCAGTCACCTCTTCAATGTCTTCCACCCGACGGACCCTGTGGTCAGTTGGCTCAAATACTATAAATTAGCGCCTACTTTAAATAGGACATTAGAAAGAAAGAAGAAAAAAACGGGTAGTAGCTGTTATCACCGCTTATCATAGACGCTATCGTCACACATGGATTTGTGTTAAGAAACATAAGTGCAGAACCCATAATCTTGGATGCAAAACAATAAATACAAAAAAAATAAAAAATAAAAACTGGTATGACAAAATTTTAGACAAAAATAATAAAATATTATAAAGTAATTTTTAATTTTAAACAACTAGACCAAAGCATGTTGAAATAAAAACTACACAAATAAAAGAAATAATTAGGAAATTAAAAAAATATTATAAAAATAAATACATAAAATAAGGAAAAAAATAAATTTTTTACAAATATACAAAATATTTGGCAAAAATACAAAATAAAAAAAAATACACATTTTTTAAAAAATTGAGAAAAAATTCTAAACAATGAGATAAAAAACACTGAACTATGTATATACATTTTTTAAACATTGTAGTTGTGTAAATATACACTATAGCTTTCATCGATGATCATCAAAATGTCATAATTCTGTTCCAGAATTTCTTATGGTGGGATATTAACTCAAGTTTTCTGGTCTTTTTCAGGCCTACAGACTGGAGCCCCTCATCCTCAAACACTACAGCAACATTGCGCCAGTGCAAATACACTGGTAAGACTTATGTGGCAATAACACGAGATCAAGCCATTTCCGGGGGATATAAATAGTCTTCACACCCCTGTTCAAATGTCAAGTTTTTGTGAAATAAGAAAAATTAGTTAAATCATTTAAAAACTTATTCCACCATTAATCTGACCCGTCACCAGTAGAACTCAGTTGAAAAAAATAAAATATTTTAGAACAGGTAAGTAAAAATAAACAACTGAGATAATGTGGTTGCACAAGTGTGCACACGTTCTTATCACTGGCGATATGGCTGGCTGTGTTCAAAATGAATCAGTCACATTCAAACTCTTTTAGTATGCTTTTCCAAACATTTTTTGTAGTCGCATCTTACAGTGCCATTGTCCAGAGCCTTAGAGGCGACGGTGGATGCGTTTTGATTGGTCACTGCTCAAGTAGCACACACAGGGAGTTTTTTTTTTTTTTTTTTTACCTTACAGGGCGAAAACTATCAAACATGCTAGATATTCGCCTCAAGGCCTGGTAAGACACTGCCACATCCCAAGCAACATACCACATAATCTGGTATTTTTACTTCCCCTCTTTAAAAAAAAATGTTTTTTTTCCAATTAAGTTGCACATGTTATATGTCATATTCATTGTGGAAAAAGGTTTGAAATTATTTTGGTCCCCCCCTTTTTTATATCACAAAAACCTTGCATTTGAACAGGGGCTTGTAGACTTTTTAGATCCACTGTATAGTTGATGAAACCTTTGCAGGTGTAGTGCCACCAACCCGGCACCTTACGATGAGGTGCGGCCCACATTCCTCAACCTCACTAAGGAGCCGACGTCGGACACAGAGAGCATCCCCAGTCCGAGCACTTCTCCCGTCCTCCCCCGGAGACACTACGGAGAGTCTATTACCAATTTAGGCAAGGCCAGCATCCTGGGTAAATTATCAGCACCTAATCATCCGCTGCTATCCTGCGTATGAAGAACTAAGGCTAACTTTCCCCTCTTTCTCTCCTTTCCTCTTTAGGAGCAGCGAGTATCGGGAAGGGCATCGGTGGCATTCTCTTCTCCCGCTTCTCGCGCTCCAACAGCCAACCCTCTGTCTCTGTGGGACTGGAGGGTGGGTCCAACCCCGAAGACGACGAGCAACAGAAACGCACCGAGAGCCAGTCGGCATATGGCCTCTCCACCTTGGCCCGGCCCACCTCGCCCACCGCAGATGTCTCATGTGAGTATTTAGCATACGCCCCCATTCACTGTGCTACTGCCAAGGTCCATCACAGGCTCTTCTTCTTTCATGGCATTCGTTCATTCCATTTTCATTTGGCACTCGAAAATGAAAAAAAGACAGATTATATTGTTTTTTAATCTAAAATTTAAACAAAGAAGGATTTTTCATAATCCCAATTTTAGGATCGCATCAAAAATAGGGAATTAAAAACAAAAAAAAATGGATTCAATGTTTAATTTAATTTTAGTAACAACGGCCGTTTGGTGACGAGCATTAATAAAGATAGTTTGGCTTATTGTATTTTAAAAATACAGTAAAATGTATTTTACTCTTAAAAAAAGAAAACAAAATTTGTTTTAGATTAAAAGAATTAAAAAGCATTTCAAGTATTATGTAAAATTTTAATATAAAACGCATAGTGTGTGTGCGTGTATGTGTGTATTATATATATATATATATATATATATATATATATATATGTTTGAGTTTTCAATAAAATTCAAAAATTTAGTTAATCAAAAACAAAATAATAAACATGAATTGAGCACTATTATATACTATATACTATTATTGCTATGATTTCTATATAATTGAAATATAAAATTACATTTTAGTCCCAAAAAGTAAAAAAAAAAAACCTTTTAAAAAAATGTTTTAAAAAGCAATTCATAACAAATTAATACATTTAGTAAATCAAACATACAGTATAATAAATGGCAGATTGGTGGAATAGTGATTAACGTATCTGTGTCTGATAAATCCGTAAAACAAAAACATTTGTATTTTAGATAAAGATTTAAAAAAAATAAAAAGCAATGCCACTATAGTGTCAAATTTTAATTTAAATATGAATTAAATAATGCATATCATTGCTACTGATTTTACCCTCATAAATATTACAGATATCAATTTAGTTTTCATAAGAAATAAAAAAAAATTGTTTTGTATTTTTTTAAGTAAGGAATTGATTTTAAAAAGTTTTTAAAAATGTTATTAAATTAAAACATAATAAATTATATTAATGGCAACATCGTGGAATAGTGGTTAGCACGTCTGGTAGGTAGGTCGGTAGGCAGGTGCTTTATTTCACGTATACATAAAAAGACATTTCGCATACCTTAAAAACAACAAACAAAAACTTAACGCCATTTATGTTTGTGTACTTCCCCAGTGCAGCTGGAGCGCCGCATAGACTTTGAGCTGCGCGAGGGCCTGGTGGAAAGTCGCTACTGGTCAGCCGTCACGTCACACACGGGCTACTGGTGCTCGCACGACATCGCCCTCTTCCTGCTCACCTTCATATACGAGCACAGGAAGACCCCCTCCGTCCCAGGTGGAGACACCCCCGAACCTGACTGAACACGCCTCCCCCCACTCCCCTCACCTTCTCTATTGCTTTGTTGTTGTTGTTGTTGATTTTTAGACTGAAAAACTATTCTCTTGTTTTTTATGCACACAGATATTTTTCCTATGATCCAGTTCTGTGAACTAATAAGCTGATTTAGTTTCATTCCAGTACAGTGGAACTTCCAAAGTGGAACAGAACAATTTTTTCACCATGGGAAATCATATACAGTGTTCCAAACCCACCCGGGATAGGTGACAATCTGGGTTATAGAGAGATCATATATAATTTTGTTTTATATATAGTTTTACTGCTCTCACATACTTAAGACACATTTAAACTTAACAAATTTATTAAAACACACTCTTATGTATTCCTTAGCACCTGTTCTTAAATGGGAGACTACACATCACTTTGAGGAAACTAAATGAAGACACCCTCCAAATAAGATGCCAAGCGTGCTTGCGTCAAGATTTTTATTTGTCACGCCCACTTGGTTTCCTGTAAAACTGACACATAAAACAACATTGTATATTTAAACACCAAGGTGTTCGAATCATACAAATCATATAATTTCGTCTGACGAAAGCCTGCTAGCTCAATGCCAACGTAATGTGCAATGCCATAAATGGGCTAACGGAAATTCGAAAAGGAGGTTCACTGTAAAGAAAATTTGCAATATTTGATGTAACAGTTTACATTTTTCATTGTAATCACTAGAATGCAACAAAATAGAATTACAATAAAGTAAAACTAATTGCCTTGGAAGATAGGACATTTAAAGCTGGTGTATCGTAAACGCTAATGCTACCGTACACTGTAATATTGAATAGGTAATTGATTAAATGTTTTGCTTATGCAACTATTCCCCTCTATTTGTGGAGGATATCGACCGAGCCCTTCAATCAATAGCGAAAAAATTTGAATAATTGACACCCCCCCTAAAACATTTTGTAATTGCCTATATTTCACAAACCATTACGATAGGTCAGTCCCTACAGGGTCTGTTATTTAATAGTTAAAACTGTAAATATAACACAAACTCTGTTCACAAAACAGTTTAATACCGATCAACCTCATCTTACAACATTACACTTGGAGATAAATTGCTTCCAGATGAATTGATTAAAAATGCACCAGAAGTGCCGCGCAAACTACTAACTTCCGCTAAGAACCCAGGCTAAACTCTGCTCCTCCCCAAATTGTCACTCAGTTAAGATCACTTCAACTTACATCCTTGAGACCAGTTCTTATTTAGAAAGGGCTTTGGTGCCATCATGTGGCATCTTACAGTGTTATAAAGAGCACAAAAAAATGCGAATTGGTGGGTTTTTCAGTAAATAATGGAGGATAGGGTACCAAAAAAAAAACAATAATGAATAGGTGAGGGATTACTGTATTGTACTTAACAGCCAGGCCTCCATTTCCCTATGGTCCTATTTTTATCATCACTTTTTCATGATGAAACAGTCCACTTGAGAGGTTCCACTGTAAACGCATTTTTAGTGTAATAGCCAGTATGACCTGGGAACTACTGTAGCTAATTAGCATAGCACCAGTGCTTCAGTACATATCGCCCCGTACAAGCCGGTCTGGAGCCTTTGCAACACAGCTGCCTGTTGGAATACACTGGTTTGCCTTTTGAAACCAGCCAAACATGTTATATATTTCAAAGGACGTTACATACAATTGGGGCTTTATATGATTTTTAATCATGTAAAAGTACTAAGTATTACATTTCTGCCAATAGGGGCTCCGTATGAGTCATCAAGGGATGTTTGATCACGATCTTGTGGAGTTATTATAATTTCGTGTTTTATGGCGAGTCATCAAACCTCGCCGGCATGCTCCACCCACACGCAATGACAAAAACTCAAAACCCTAGCAATTTAGTGTCGCCCGGGTTTCAGTATGTGAAGTTCAAATTTAACCATTGGACTAAAGCTTGAGGATGGGGCCGTCTATAAAAGTGACTTTCAAAAATGATTGATGAACATTTCTAAACCAAAATGGCAGACTTCCTGTGTCTTTTGGGGCATAGCTTCTTGAGACTTTTTTGGGGTTTTACTCACCATAGACATATCTACTGAATTTCAGTGAGGAGGCTGAATTTGGCAATTTGAAAGTGACCGCTCCAAGCTAAAATAGGAGACTTTTTGTGAGTCCACTCCTGATAGACATGGCTACCAAATTTCATGAGGCTCAACTACACTGGGTTTGGGGGCTGGATTTTCAAAATATCTATGACAGGTCCGTCTTTTAAGGACCTTTGAAAATAGCCCATAGGACCCTAAAATGACAGTCTTGTGTCTGTTCAGGCACGAGTTCTTGAGGCTTTTTTTGAGAGTTTGGGGCTTTGTTGTGAGTACTACTGATAGAAATGTCGACCGAATTTCATGTTGCTAAACAAAAACTAATACAAGTCTGTCTTAAAAGGACAGCATAGATTCTGTGCTGTTTCTGCACAATCAAGGGCTGATGCACTATTGTCTACTAGTGTCATAGATCAGTCGTGTGTGTCCTGTTGACTGAAAGCCACACTGCCTTTCTTGATGTTAAATCAATGCACACCACTGGACTTTATTTTGACAATGATAGTGTATTTTTATTAACAAAGGCACATTAAACTATTATGTTCAGTATCGCGCAATAGGTGTCATTGGATGAGCTGGAAAGAAGGATGTGCATTAAAAGAGTGATTTATGACCTCTCCCTGCCCTGCTTTTTTGCAATAACAACAACAAATGTCTTGTCAATGGATCCTAACCTCCATCCAAACACTGTTACTATTTATCCCCTGTCATTAAAAGGGTGTTCCTTATTTTGGAACAAAGCCATTAACCTGTCATTTGGTCCTGTCAATGATGTGGTATGCTTTGGATGATGGATTGAAGGAAAAGTACTCCTTTCAGGCTTTCAACGTGGTTAAAAATGTGCCGTTGGCGTCACATTTCCCCAAACGTGCGTTTAGGTAATGTTCCATTCCCTGTTCTACTTTCCATGCTTTCTCCCTTCGGCCTTTCTTGTGTTCTTTCCAACCTTCCATCCTTCCTTCATTCCTTTGTTATTCCCACCTTCCACCCTCCCTTCCTTCATCCTTCCTTGCTACCTTACATTATCCCTCCTTCTTTCCTCTTCTGTCATTCTTTCCTTCCTTCCATCCATCCTCCCTCCCTCCCTGCCTACTTTCCATTCTTCCTTCCTTTCAACCTGCCTCCCTTTATTCCTTCCATCCATCCTTCTGGTCTACCCTCTTTGATTCCTCCCTTTATTCCTTAGTCCTTCATTCTTTCCTACTGTCTATCCTTCCTCCCTACCTTAATTTATTTCTTCCTTGGCTCCTTTTATACTATTCTTGTCTCCTTCTGTCCTTCTTTGAATTATTCCTTCATCCTTTCCTACTGTCACATGTCCTTGTGTCCTTCCTTCCAGCCTTCTACCTTCCTTCCCTTTGCCTGCCTACATTCCCTTTTCCCTTCCTTTTCATACCATCCTTTTTTCCATCCTTCTGTCACTCCCTTACCTTCATTCCTCCACATTCCCTTCCTTCCAACCTTCCATTATTTCTTCCTTCCATTCTTCCTGCTCCCTTATACCATCCTTCTCTACTTCCTTCCATCACTCTCCTCTCCCAACCTACCTACCTTCCATTCTTCCATCCTTCATTCCTTGCATCCTGTTTGATACTTCCTCCCTCCCTGCATCCAGTCGTCCTTTCTTTCCTCTTGCTAAAATGGTGTCAAATATACGGCCCGCGGGCCAGACCCGGCCGTCAGGGGATCCAATCCGGCCCATGGGGATGGAGAACACCTTCACTGCTATTTTTCAATAAAAGTACATTTTGTTGCTAATTTTGTCTTCTGGAGGGTGCACTGACAACACTTAAATGACGTTGATGCACTTGTGAAGGCCAAACGATGCCAAGTTTCAGGAGCACACTAATATAAATTGGTGTGCCATGTTCACACTACAATTCTGCGAAAATAAATACCTCCTGTAGAAATGTTCAAAGACATTGAATATTACAAAATTTCGGTCAAAATCTTCACTTCAAAAAAGGTTGGTTTGTTGGAACCTTTTTGTTTTCCATGCACTGCCACAACTTCAATTTCTATGTATACATTTACAAAGGATGCACAACTGAATGGTGCACGCTCACTGATTCATAATACTGTTGACTGCTCATATGATTTGCAACGACATTTGCAACAAGATAATAATGAATAAATGGGAATATGTTCTGAAAGTACTTGTAATTATTTGCGCCAAAACAATGGGGAAAATTTTGAATAGTTATTTCTGGATTTTTAAGCCACAAATATTGTGGTCCGGCCCGCTTGAGATCTAATTGGAGTGAATGTGGCCCATGAACAAAAATTAGTTTGACACCCCTGTTTTAGACCCTCTTTTTGCATTCTGATGTTGCGATGAATTTTCTGCACTATGGTTAACATCACACATTCCCAACACATGCCAGACCCTTGAAACCCGTGTGTGTGTGTGTGTGTGTTACCAGTTAGGGAAAAGAGATAAAGCGTGATTGATGATGGCAAAAAAACAACAAATAGAACTTTAGTTGCTCACTGAGTAGAAATCTCACACGATTTGTTTTGAAATTGTAATAGTTAAACTTCACCGAGGTGTAAAGTGACAAAAAAAGCTTGCCATTGTCCAAATGAAATACTGTCTTTGAAAGGCTTCATGCAAATGCGTAGGAAGTCTTGACTTTTTGAGGACAAAGGATGTGTTTGTGGGCTACTGTGATATTATGAGATTCTTTCCGAGCCCCAACCGCTCTCACCATGAGGGAAACAACAAAGCGGTGTTCTAAATGGTCAATGGGCTTCCTTGTGACTTTGAACGCAGGCTGTGAAACATCTGCACGGCACGGGCCCCGGAGGAAACTCATAAAACATTGAAACCGGGACTAGCTGTTCTGCGACGGGCCAGGAGAGGACGGTGAAGTATAATTAATACGGAGGGGGTGGGGAATGTTCTCCTATTGAGCCATCTGCTCAGGCTGCTTTCCCTGCTGTTTCCATTTATGGCCGCTGTGCTCACTCACATGAATTGTTGGTGAACCAAAAACGGTCAACGCAGCAGGAAACGAGTGACGATATCCATCTGTTTTCTACAGGCTATCAAACTTTTTACACCAAGTACAAAGAATACTGAGCTCTCTTAAGTGCCACCATCATGACCGACATTAAAATGCAGTGGCGTAGCGAAGTCAAAAGTTAAATACAACTGAACTGTATTAGGCGCTGATTCTTTCGTGTACCAATAGAGGGAGCCCACATACCACCGGTTGTTTTCGTTTGTCCCCATTAGGGTGGCGGGTGAGCTGGAGTTGATACCAGCTGACTTTGGGGCGAGAGGCGTGGCACACCCCGGACGGGTCGCCAACCAATTTATTTTTTTAAATGTAACATTCAGAGAAGGAAAATTGAACAGAATACATACTTACTGTCTACCTTCCTTTTCCCTTCCTTCCTAATCCATCCTTCTTCTGTTACTCTCCTTCCTTTTTAACTGCCATCCTTTCTTCCTCTTCTCTTTCATTCCCTTCCTTCCAACCTTCCATTATTTCTCCCTTCCTTTCTCTTTCCCCCTGCTACCTTCTGCACACCCTCCTCCTTCACATCCTTCCATCCCTCCTTCCTCTCTCCCTTCCTTCCTTCCCATCTTCCATTCTTCCTTCATTGACCTTCCTTCCATCACCCTTCCTTCTTTTTATAACATCCTTAGTTCCCAGACTCTGACCACTCTTCCTTCCTTCTTCCTCTCTCCCAAGTTTACCTCTTCCTAACTTTCTTCATACCTTCCATTATTTCTTCCTTCCCCTCCTCCCTCTCTTACTATAACCTTCTTTGGTTCCATACTTCCTCCCTCCCTTTCATACTTCCTCTCTTGCTTGCTACCTAGCTCTTCCTCCCTGCGTTCCTTCATTTCTCCGTCCTTTCTTGCGTACTTCCTCCCCTTTTCCATTCCCTTTTCATTGTCATTCCTTCCATTCTTCCCCTCCCTTCCTTCTTATAGCCCCTTCTCTGCTTCTAGTCTTCATTTCTCCCTCACTTCCTTCCATGCTTCCTTTCACCCTCCCTACATTCCTCTGTCCTCCTTTGCTTCCTTCCCTCTTCTTTTCACCATCCTCCTTCCACTTTTCCTTCCTTCCTATCGTCCATGTCCCTTCCTTCCTCATCCCTTCCTCCTACCCCCTTCTGTACTTTAATCTTTCCTCTCTCCCTTCCACCCTTTCTCCCTTGTTTCCCACCTTCCACTCTTCCCTCATTCTTCCTTTCACACATCTAAGATTCCCAACCTCCTCCTCCCTTCCTTCTTTTATCACGGTCTTCATTTCTACCTTCCTTTCTTCATCCTCTCTCCATTCCATCCTTTTATCATTCCTACCTGTCATCTTTCCTCCTTCCCCTCCCTACTTCTTTACTTTCTTCTGTCCATCACTTCATCCTACCTCCCATCCTCCCTCCCTCCATTCGTCTTTCCTTCCTTGTCTCTTCCCTCATACTTCCTTTCGTACCATCCTTGCCTTCCATCTTCCTTCCTTCAATTTAGAAAGTGTCTCGCTACTTTTATACTTTCTTATATTAAACCCGGTGGCAGTGATGGAGCGGAAAAGTGGGATTGGAGCAGTGACGTGATTTCATGCTGGAAAGAGGAGGAGGGGGGGTTAGAGGAGGGGGAAGAGGAGGAGGAAGAGGAGGAGGAAGAGGAGGAGGAGGAAGAGTGGACGGCTGGACTCCATTAAGACGAAGCCTGCTGGAAAAGTGCTTGGGAATACTCCACTTCTTCTAGGGCGACTCGTCGGGAATTTTTTCCTCTATTTTTGGACCGTCTTCCCCTCCCCAAAACCCATCCTATATGTTATAAAGCAGGACAAAGCAGTTGTGTATCGTGTCGTCGAGCGTTTGAGTGCCTTTATCGTGAAGGTGAGTGTTTTTCTTTTCTTTTTTTTTTTTTAATCTCGTTTACTTTAACCGTACAATGCCGCTTTTTAAACCCTAGCTTGTAGCCGTTAGCATCCAACTTTCCGACCCGTTCATTACAGCCATTTCGCTGCCGTTTTTGAATACTTATTGCGCGCTTGAGGTGCAGTACCAAGCTTACATAATGAAGCATACGTACGTGGAAGTGTGGTGTACAGCGTGAAACCGTTACTTTCCAACAGGTGAATCACTTCCCCAGGTAACAAGCTCCGGTCGGCAAAGGGGTCCGAGGTTCCACCCCCTCGACCCGGGCGAGAGGCTCCTTTTTCGGACACGTTTACCCCGGCGAAGCCCCCCTTCGCTCTCCTGGACCGGCTCGCTTTTAAGAGTGACAGATTGGCTCGTTTACTTTTTTTTCCCTCTATTTTCCCCACCACACTAGGGTGCGTCTTGCACCGCGATAAGTACGAAAAATAATCTTTTAAATCCGTATTAGTTCATTTTATGGTTTATTTTTTTGTTCGTTTAACTTTGTTTCGCGGCGACCTAGCATGGAGGCATTCGCAGCTGCTAATTAAAACAAACATTAACCGTGAAAAATGACATCCTATCAATCAAATTTGTACTCTAAATATATAAAAAACATGTTTGTTATCAAATTTCAGTTCTCTGCCGATGTTAGTAAGGGAACAATGCTAAATGTCATACTTTACCATTTCAAATATAAAAAGTATATTTAAAGGGCCATATTCCAACTGCCCCCATTCTAATGACGAGTAGAGTTTATATATATATATATATATATATATATATATATATATGGACTTTTTAAGCCTTACATACTGTTCATTTTCCATGTGCACATAGTACAGTATGTTCGTGGTCAATTTTGACCCAGGCCAAGAATTTCTTCATAATCATGGAAAGTATTTTTTGCAGGGACAGGAAAGGTGGTTAGGCACCGAATCCTGCCGCAAATTGCAAAAATCCATGAGAAACTGACACCCTCCTAAAAAGTTTTGTAACTACCTATGGATGCAAAAAAATAATGGCGGCAAACTTTTACGATTTATGGCTGAATGAAACGCCTCAACTCACTTCAACATACATCCTTGAAACCAAGATGCCACTAGATAGTATGAATAACGGAGGGTAGGTTCTCCTGAAAATCTATGAATGCCAACAGAATGTTAGAAGGTTCACTGTATTTGTTTTGGCGGGTTTAGGTCTCAGTCCGTGACTGCACGCCTGGGTCAGTTACTTCTGTTACTTACGATGATCATTCTTACGCTGTGTCGCGATTCCCCCATGACCCTCCAAAGAATAACAGGTGCAGGTTTCTGTGGGAAATGTGCAAATGTGGTGGAACACAGACAGTTTTCGGGACTGTTTCAAGCTACCTCTTGAACATTGATACCACTGTCCCATAAAAAATACACACATCACCACCATTTTCCTTCAGTTAAGACACACTGGTAAAGCTAAAACCCACTTTAGTTGATGCGAGTCAAATTTTACCTGGAACACCCTCAGTGTACACAAACTTTGTAGTATCTATAGAAAACAATGACCTTATTAAATATTTTCTTTTTTGTGTGTGTATTTTGGGTCACTTTAGGGACAGTCATCAATTTCAAGGTGAAATAATGACATTTACCGTATTTTTATTGCTGTACAATGTCAAACCGGGTCAACTTTGACTCATGCAATGTGTAAGGGTTAAAATGTTACTATTACATAAAGGTGATAATTTCACGATGTCTATTAGTGTTGTCTGTGGAGATTCTCAGTCATCCACGTTGTAGGAATCTGCAAAATTTGAATCAAAGCAACTGGACTTCTCTTGTTTGTTGGAGATGTTTAACCTTTAATCCAAACCAGTTCTTGAGTTCAAAATCTGAAGTCTCTTACTGTAGTTTGTGTGTTTCTTTTTTCGGGGGGTGTTGACAGGAATGGCGCTGGACGGGATCCGGATGCCTGATGGCTGCTATGCCGACGGGACGTGGGAGCTGAAGATGCACGTCACTGACCTCCACCGTGACGTGTCGCTGCGGGTCACCGGCGAGATCCACATAGGTGGTGTCATGCTAAAGCTGGTGGAGAAATTAGGTGAGCTACGTCTAAGTGTCATAAAAAAAAACTCAAGCAGTCTTGTGCTATACTATTTTTACGCCATTCAAACTTGCTTGGACCTAACTGACACCTTCAATTGGGTGAGTTTGTGCTGTGACGCGTTATCAAGTTTTGTACAGGTTCCCCCTTGCCAGTTATTCATGATCATCACCACCTTGCACAATAAAAATAAACAGAATGACTAGAAATGATCCAATCAAGAGTTTAAAATAAAAACAGTCAAACAGAGGCACAAACAGTGTACTATCATGTGATTAATGCATGGCTTCTCTGCCTGTTATTCATGATAACCGTCATCTTGCAGAATAGTAATGAACAAAATGATTAAAAAATAAATGTCAAAAAGTAGTCCACAGACTGCTCAGTCCTGCGTGCTCAGTGTATTATCACATAACATAGCTCCTCTCGCCAATAATTTATAAAATGAAACATGCACTGTAGAAATAAACATGCGGTATGCAACTTGAAATAATCCACAAAAAAGACCAATAATGATTCAGTCCCAAAAATTGTTCTGTGCACTTGAAATGTACATGATCTATAATTATGTGGTGACTCCTCATGCCAGTAATTCATGATAACCACCAACATGCACAATAGAAATAAACACAAGGACTAGAAATTGTCCAAAACGTCCATGGCACGTGGTCACGCATGTGCACATGTGCACGCTCAATGTAACTGCTACACAGTAATCCCGCATCCTCCATCGCTGGGGTTAAGATTCCAGACCCACATAATACCTGCCACCTTACACAATAGAAATAAATAACGATAAAGTAATAAGAAATAATCCACAAAAGTCATTGGCTCAAGCTCTAAAGAAAGGATGCAGTTGTGCAACTGCAGTCTTAACAAATGATGCTAGCAACGAGAATTAAGTGTGGTTCTGTGTTGCAGCCACTTGAACAGTGCCTTGTTTCACAGAGGCCACGGAGAAAGGAGCTGTGATATATTTTTATTTTTTTTGGGTTGGGGGTGACAGTGTGTTGTGTGTGGAAGGCTGCCTGTCCGAATGCCCGACATTCCTGCAGTGCTGCACAAGGCTTTTATTTCCAGCCCACGCTCCCTTTTTTAGCTCTCCTGTCCACCTCATGATTGAGGCCTTTGTCCACTGTGCTCGTCTTTAGCCAATGAATTGTGTTGTTGAGCTTGTTTGTTTTCCACTCACCATTTAGCCTGTGCTAACGCCCTTAGCATTCAAGCACTCATGAAACAAAAGCTAACATGTCTTCGGTTTAGCATGCGTGAAGTAGTATTATATTCCACAGATAACTTGAGTCTCCTTATGTGGAGAATTAATAACAGAAAACCTTCGTTCTCCTCCATTGTTGTTGGAGTATTATACTCTTCAGTCTCCACTTTTCTGCGACACGCCATTTTCTCCCTGCCCTTAATCTCCTCTCGGATACCATTAGCCTCCTTATGCAGAGAAGGCAAACCCCATTCATTGGGCATGTATATTTTTAAAACTAATCTCCCGATACTCTGTCCATGCTGTGAACATTCCCATCCATGTGTCGTACATGTTCACCACATCCACGCGGCAATGTGTTGACAATGGCAGCTGTCCATATAAAATGCATTTCTCGCCACTACTCGTGCACGTGTTAGCGCACGTGAGCACGGCCACGCGATTGGACAGATGCTCGCCTGCTTCAGTCAGTCAACTCATCTTCTCCAGCCGTCCCGCGCGCACTATCCCAGGCTCAGATGGCCTTCGATAATGGATTAAATAGACAAATGCCAGGAAGGCACTCAGCTATTGATCACAGCAGTACTTCAGCCCCCACTGTAACCCTTATTTAAAGCCACCCTCTCGTAATGCTTTCACCTTTCTGTCAGTTCACTTGTTCTCTGACCAGGTGCTGCCCGTGCCTGGAAAAGATAATACAAATATTGCACAAACAAACAACACCTGTGGGCGGGAGGTTCTAGTAAAGTTACTGCTATTGTCATTAAAGGGCCAGGTTCAGGCGTCAAGACCGGGGATATTGGCTCGTATCAAGTGCGTTTAGTCGGCAAAATTACAGTACAAACCAAGTGATTACCGAGTATATAAAATGTCTACACACCCCTGTTCAAATGCCAGGTTTTTGTGATGTAAACAAAATGTAACCAAGATAATTTCAAACCTTTTTCTGCATTTACTGTGGCTTAAAAGGTGTACAACTTAATTGAAAAAAAATCTTTACGAGAGGGGAAGTAAAAATAAACAGCTGAGGTCATGTGGTTCCACAAGTGTGCCCACACTCTTATAGTTGGGGATGTGGCTGTGTTGAGAATTATCACATTCAAACTCATGTCGATTGGGAGTCAGCACACGCCTGCCACCATTTAAAGTGCCTCTGATCAACCCCATGATGTTCTAGTATGCTTTTCCTGACATTTTTTGTTGTTACATCTTACAGCACATTACAACATAAGTTTGAATGTCATTTTTTTGTATCACAAAAAAAACCCAACTAGCATTTGAACAGGGGTGTGTAGACTTTTTATATCCAATGTACATAAGGTCCCATATATGGCCAGTCAATAAATACTTTGTGACCTGTCATTTTCGCTGTAGCGAGGATAACCATTGATTTTTCGGGGTCAAGACCAAGTTTATTGGTTAGTATCACAAACCGCAAAGAGAAGTAAACGAAGCCCTATTTGCTAATGAATGCCCAGTGGGATACATCGGCATCATCTATGACCATCTACGATATTTGGTTTGAGACTCCGTAGTTTTGTAAACGAAGCAAGACAAGCTTACGCTATTGAAAACGCCTTGCTTGAATCAGCTGTGTATGCAAATGTTGCAGCTGAGTGTAGGGTGGTGGTGGTGGGCTGTGACGCATGAAGTAACAATGGGGAGGGGTCAGAGAGAGGAACTTGTCAGCCACACTACTACTAGAATTCCATAAAAGTCTTGGATGCAGCAGGAAATGACTTCCAGGGTCTGGCATGTTGTTTCCCCCCTGTTACTGCCGTCACTGCTGCATTTTCAGCCCCCTCCCTCTGTAGACTTCTCCCCTCCTTATACTACTTTTTCTAACTCTATTTACTGTCTTGTGTGGATGGAATAAGTAGTTGGGATCAGAATTCCAAAGAATCACCCATATACACACTAAGCTTTTTGTTATTATAGACTTTATCATCACTGTCCCCCCCCCCCAAAAAAAAGCATGCGTCTCAAAATTGTGTTTTTGTTTTTCTTTCTTTTTTTGGGGGGGGTGTGAGGAGGGGGACATTACAAATAGGATGCATTTTGGCGTTACAGTACAAAAAAACAAAAAGAAATGCAAAATTTGGGCCTACATGCTTTTTAATGGACAGCAACAAAAGTGTCCATTGTGGAAAAAAATAAATAAAATAGCACTGTAAAATATTGTACTTTATGAAAATGTACAGAAATAACAAACAGAATGTAAACAATTAAAACAGTTTGTATATAATAATTTCATGTAGGAATTCAATACGCATTGATTCTGGTGTGTGTGCCTTGGCGAGCAGGAGGCAGTATAGTACATAGACATAGTACACGTGCATTTGACGATGAAACGGAAGAAGACGGTTGCAATTAAGCTGCAGTAATAGTAGTCTGCGAGTATTGTTGTATGCACTGCCTGCATGTCTTGCTACCCTTTATGTTCAAATATAGGTTGCTGAAACGCTCAAGGCAATAAAATTGTATCGCGAAAAAAAACTTGTCACAAGTCGAGGTATATAATTCTCTAAAGTACCTTTACCTGCAATGAAGGATCAGTTTTGGCGTGTTCAATGAATTAAAGGTGGATCCTTCGATTATTTAAAAAAATTTTTTTTTTAAATTAATGTATTTATTTATTTTCAGGTGTGGTCCTTTTTAGAAGAAAAAGTTTAAACACCCCTGTACTAGATGGTTGTTGCAGAAATAGACCATCAGTATTCTGTCTGCTTACTCTTGGCATACTTACGGGTTCTTTGCGAGAGTGACGACCAACCATCCATCTGTCCATTTCCCGTGCCGCTTATCCTCACTAGGGTCGCAGGCATGCTGGAGGCTATCCCAGCTATGTTTGGGCAAGAGGCGGGATACACCTTGAACTGGTCTCCAGCCAATCACAGGGCACATATAACTACTTCGCACTCACATTCACACCTCTGGGCAATTTAGAGTCTTCGATCAACCTACTATGCGTGTTTTTGGAATGTGGGAGGAAACCGGCGTAGTCGGAGAAAATCCACTCGGGCACGGGGAGAACATGGCGAGGCCGGATTTGAACCCAGGTCCTCAGAACTGTGAGGCAGATGTGCTAACCAGTCGTCACCCGTGCCGCCCCAGGACCAACCATGTCAGTGATTAAAAAAATAATGACAAATTCATAGAGCGTTAGACTCCATTTTGAGGCGATATCTAGGTTGCGGTGCTGGCTTCTCAGCTCTTCCATAAATAGAAATTGAGCAAACATAAAATGTTGTACTGTGACTGATCCTTAGTGTAGTACTTTCCAGTGGTGGGTGGTCCTTGAAAATTAGCCGACCGGTCAACCACCGAGACCTTTCCTCACATATCAAGGGTGGGTTCAAACATATAGATTAGTCGTCAGTCTTCTCTGTTTCTTTTCAAACACAAGTATGAAAAAATGCCATGTGCGCTCCAAAGTGTCAGCAACCTAAAAACGGCAAGCATCTCCTGAATCAGGTCCCGACTTCCCAAAAAGGCAACGTAGCTGGTTCAGTTAGGTGCTTGTTTATTTTGCTCATCCACACATCTCATAATGTTCTTGTGGACTCGCTCAGAAGGAGACTTTCCTCAATTCTCTGTCCTGCTAGGAACTTTAAATTTTTTTCTTTTACCAACAATTGGAGCACAAGTTTTGCGAGGAAACAGATGTGACATACAACAGGAAGCCTAACTTCCTCTGGGCTTATACGCACCTTCTTCTCGCCCTCTGCAGCTTGGTCAATTCCCACTATTCTGTTTTTTATTTTTATTTTTATTTATTTTTTTAAATGACAATCCTTTACATTTGAATACCTCTTGGGGAAACATAACCTTGACCACTTTTTAAACTATGTTGCCGTTCTCAAATTGTCAAGTCATGTCGATGGGAGATAGCAAGGATCTGGCTTTTATGAATCAAAAAGCAGCCCTCGGGATCATCCTGCTCCCTAATCTCCTTGACAGGAAGTAGTTAGCCTAAATAGCAGTCCTGCCCAGGCCAGCGCTTTCCTGTTTCACTTGCAAGATGTTGCAGGGCAGTGATTGTGCTGTTCTCTGCTCATATGCTGACTAGGGACAACTTTCAGCATACAATAAATCTGCCTGGAGGTGCGGCAAAATATCGATACCTTGACGTATAGTTTTCACTTGTAATATAGTACTGTATCAGTACTTCATGACAAATTTAACCTGTCATTTTATGTGAATCTCTGCATTCCCCTCATTGCGGAGCTAAACGACCCATAGAGACATAATGCATACAGTATTTGATATCGTGAGGTATTATAGATGGTTGTCTTCCAATATATCAGTGACTGCCCAGTCACTGATATTACTGGTATTATTGCAAAAGTATAATTTAAATATACTGTGGCGTTGTGCATTTCGATTAGCCACGTTGCTATAGTGATGTTTTACATGTTTTCTACCAATATGTAATGGTTATCGCTGTATCGCGATATTATTTGTATTGTTGGCTAAATATTGGGATGTGATATACAGTATTGTGAGTTTTTTATTAGTTGTATATATATTGTGATGTATCGTACATGGTACACGCACTGTATGTAAATTACTGGCATCCTTAATTGCCTTGGAGGGATACATAGTTTTGTGAATCTGAATTGTTGCCAAAGTATTGTGATATCATATTGTGTTCATTAGTTGCATACTAGATATTGTAACGTATCGTAGGTTTTCCTCTGTACTGTATATAATGATTAGCGTACGAATTCTGTATCTTAATATTGGATAAATTGGAAAACTTTGATTTATTGGATGCATAGGTATTGCGATGTATCCTAAATGTTTTTCTTCCAATATATAACAATTATCACACAGTTGCTGTATCTGTATATTAGTGGCATAGTTTGCCAAATATCACAATATCAAATCGTGAGTTTTCACTAGTGACTTGGATTGAGTGAGTCATTTATCGAATATGGTTTTCTCTTTATTGTGATATTATTGGTATCCTTGGCAAAATATCATGTTATCGTATAGTCCAATTCCCACCCCTAATATTAACTCTTCCAATCATTCTCTTCCATAGAACTTTAGCCTCCTGTGCTTTTTTCCCCTTCCCTTTTCCTTCAGTGGTTTATGCGACACAAGGACATTTTAGAGCCTCTGGCATTGTTGTCGCAGCACCGCACACCTGCGTCTCAATGCGTAAACCAATACGCCGCTTTTTTGTTAAGGTTCTATAGTCATTTCACAATGAAGGCCCAAATGGAAGGTGTTGTTTTTCCACAGCCGAGGCGTAACCTTTAACCAGAGAGTGATTTAATGTGTCGTTTATAGTCGCAGAGTGTACGGAGAGTAGTTTCATTTAAACCCTGAAATTCTTTATGTACTTTTGCTCCCCAATTCCAATAAAAAACATGAAAGGTGTTCTCGTTCTTCGATGATGAGTCACTGATGAAATGTTGCTATTCTTAAGTGTCATATTAGTAAAAAAAAATAAAAGAATAAAAAGTAGAGACAAAAAAATACATTCTCACACTTAAATGACATAGTCTTAAATCTCATACAAGAGGTAAAAAAAAAAAAAAAGACACTAAAAACAAAACGTGATCTCAATCTTTGAGTCGAGTATGGGCAGTTGGCATTCTAAAGTGTCATCCAAGTGTAAAAAGAAGTTGGCCACTGTTCACACGAAGATTTCATGTAATGGTAGTTCGATCTCTGAATAGAGATAATTAATAAATAAAGATAAAGATTAATAGGGGAAGATAAATAAATTGTAATACGGTTTAAAATAAGAAAAATGGCACTGTACATTATTGTATGAAAAATGTATGGTCATAACATGATCAACTAGAATCGAAAGAAATAGTTTTTCCTTTATTGCTGCATTTTATTAATTTCACGTTCACAGTACTTAATCTTTCTAACAATGTCTAACATCTTGCACATTGCATATCTTCTATATTGATCTGAGTCCCCTCTCAGCTTTCTTGGTAATGTTGTTATTCCACAACGTCTCTAATTTTATCAAACTGCGTCAGGGTGATGTGAAGCACTAGACTGTACCACTTTCTTGCCCCTGTTTGGATGATGACACAAAATACCTGTCTCTCAGGTTTACGCTAATAGCCATCTGGCTGCTAATGCTGCAATGCAAGCATACTCATGTGCCTGTACTTATCTTGAACTCCAAACTTGCATTCTGCCTACGCCTTCTAAAGTGTTCCATGCTCGGATAGGTCTAGTATTTACAATAGCCCCAGTTAGTTCAGATACTGTAGCTACTCTGTGTGTCGTTAATTTAGACTGGCTAGTGTCCCTGAGGGTGTAACTGCTATTGGCAGTACAATCAATATCAAACCGTTGTGATGTCCCCTGACACTTTCTCGTCCAGTCGTGACCTTCTGAGATCATTGACTTGAGTATGAAGTTATTGTCAAAGATCACAAGCCTAATTGTCCCTTTTGAATATATTTTAGGCTGGCTAAAAAGCCTTAATTATAGGTGGATTTTGCCCAGTAATGTTTGTGCTGTGTGCTATAATTAATTCTTGAGCAAACATAAAAATGCTACTCATTCTACTATACTATTAAAAACCTCCAATTTAATTTATTCACTGTAAAATTTATAAAAAATAGTCAAGACTTTACCCTGACCATTGTTTTCAGCCACCCCATTTCATGAGAATTTTGTAGAAAATTGTACAGAAAAAAACTATCAAGCATACCTACTTGCTGTTTAGTACTACAGATACAGTCGGAGACGTCACGACACGGCAATCTTGTGATCATCAATATATTGGAAGAAAACAATCTACGAAACATGGTCTCTATCAATGCTAATGTTAACAGACTCAAGCGACAGCCTTGTAACGTGGAATATTGTGTGAATTTTGCCCTGAAATTTGTGGTCAAATTCCAAATTGTTGGACTCAAGGGGCATTAAATTTTAGAGCTATCACAAAGTTTAAGCAACAATTGCACTTTACTACAATGTATTCATTTAGATTTATGGAAAATGTGGACAACTCTAAATTGTAAGACCCAACCAGCACTTATTTTGTGAACAACCATCTGATCTTGAAAGAATGTAGCCCTAAATTGTACAAAAAGGCAATGGTAAATCACAATTCGATACGAACACACAATTTTTAATATCACTTTGTGATATATTGGCATTCGGATGTCTAGATCTTATTTTTATGATCCTTTTGGTCTAATTTTGAATTGTACAACTCTAGGGACATTAAGTCCATGATAACTTAATGCTCAAGCACACCTAGAACCAAGGACACAGCTAAAAAGTCATTTTTATTCATTTAGATTGATTGCAAATAGCCACAGCTCGACCACCCCTCAGCATTTATTTTGTGTGTAGTCACACTTACGAAATGGTACCAAAAAAAAAAAAAAAGCCAAGCATGGATGCTGGTTAATACTAGGGACACAAATCGGAGTAACTCATGATACAATGCTATTGAGATATATTTATTTGAATGTCTCGCATAAGGATGGTTCTACCTCTGGATTTTTGTGAGACTTGAGCGCTGTACTTTCCGCAGAAATCGTGGTCAAAAATTGCTCTACAGCTGAACACGTAAACATGGTTTGGTAACTTTAATTGCTTGAGTACCGAGTAGAAGCAGGGACACAGGTTAAAAATCAACAGATTTGATCTGGTATGAATACATGACTAAAATGTTCTCAACTAGCCTTGTCAATGGCAAACACTTTATAGATATAGGTTAGGTTGTACTATACCTCGGAGACATTGAATTTTTGCTGTAAAAATGATGAGTCAGGTGAACCAGTTTCGCTGCTTTTGTCATGAGCTCGTGTTTTGTATCACATCAATCAGCCACACTAATCCTCTGTGTTTGTATGTGTTGTACAGATATTGTCATCACCTGGCTTTATCGCGGCTGTTGTATTCATGCTGACTGTCTGGTGTTGATGGTATCTCGCTTGACTGTGTGAAATGGAGACCTAGAACATTGGCATTATATTTTAAATGTTAACCAACACTGCCTTTTTACAAACTGGATGCTTGATTTAGACAAACAAACCTGCAGATGTCTGTTGTGTATGGAAACGAAGTTGTCGTCTAGCGGCTTCAAACTGGAGTCACCATAAAAACGACAGGGCGAGCCTCTTCCCCTTGTTGTGGTATTATCATCTGAAAATGCTTAACTTTGCCATCATGCCCTTCCAAAACCCCTGCCGCCATAACCAGCGTACCTTTGGAAAAACAGACCAAAAGATTACACTGTGTGTGCGTGTGTGTGTGTGTGTGTGTGTGTGTGTGTGCACACGCATGGAATCACACTGACTGGCAACGTCTGTCTTGTTTTAACTCTTATCTGTCAATGTCATGAGTCTTGTGTTTTGCTTGTGGACTCAGCTGATTGTCACTGCTGTTTCTTTATTCTCTCAGTTGAATTACACTAGGCATTTATTATCAACAATATATGTATTATGTTGTTGCAAGACAGTTTAGATGGGAGAAATTACCCAATAATATCATTTTTCTTTTTTAAAAATAGTTCAACCAAGGAATTTTTCCCCATAGGAAATGATACGAAACATAAATAATCCACGGTCAAATGACTGAATCCTTTCATATTCGTGTTTCGGCATTTGCCTGTTTGTTTTGTTTATTTATTTATTTATTTATTTTATTTATTTATTTTACCTGTCCTCAGTTATTTTAAAAACTTACCCATTTGCAGTTTTGTGGTCCGGTTAAAACACACAGTATTGGTTTGGTGCCATCTGGTGGTACCTTGCTAAGGAACTGTTGAAGTGAGTTGAGGAGCTTCATTTTGACAAAGGTAGTCTTTTGCTGCCATCTTGTGGGATCTATAGGCAATTACAAACCCTTTTAGGGGGGTATCAGTCACTTAACACCCCGTTGTAGAAGAACAAGCATAACCTACATTCAGAATTGATCGTTTCTAGATATGAGCCACTAAATCGACGCGTTTTTAGAACCTTAGTAATGATTTAATACCTGTTTTTCCCAAGAAAATTGAAAATTGTTAGTTTTTGTTTTGGCCTGCTCAGTCACTTATCACAGTGACTCCTTATTGAGCTTCCTCCATTTTCCAAGTCCTTTTCATTTTCTTCTCCATCCATCTCCAGTGTCCCCTCCCCCAAGGCTTACATTAGCAACAGTGCGAACATGAACATGCGTATGAAGAATGCTCAAAGGAAACAATGTTTTATGCATTATTTTTATGAACAAAGTATGCCTTTACTGGTTTGATGCCCTTGAATCTTCTTGATAAATGGTGTAAAGCAGTGTTGCTGACTGTGGTAGCAAGGAAAGCGGTCCTGGTTGGAGAGTGTTGAATAAAAACGAATCACTTAAACAGAATTTATGGATTAATTTAGTTCGTTAAAGCATACCCACGTAGAAACACACACGCGTCTCATGCCGTTAATGGCCAAATAAGAACACGGCACACACACATTCAATCTTTGGATCATCTTTCCCGTCCTTTAGAGGTCATAAAACAGTGCCTGTGCTTTCCCTATCCTTGTCTTTCAAGACACACACGCATCACGGCGAGGGGCTCGCGGGACCACGTTTCATGCACCCAATTACTTAAGCAAACCCCCCCCCCCCCCCCCACCCTCACCATTCCTCCACCCCCACCAGCCCTCTCCTGCTTCTTCTCCGGTCTGCCGCATTACGTCAGGTTTGGGAGGCTGTATTTTTAGTCGGGACATGCCGTTTGCCCTCCCTGTTCACTGCGTGTGGATTAAGTTACCTCTTCGTTGGCGAAAGAACCCATCCAACGTCCACCCCCAAGCCCCACGTGGAATTGCAGACAGGAAGGTATTTGTCCTGTTGGCGGTGAGTTAGGACAGACGGGAGCTAAAAGGAACATTGAACTGAAACCTCTTTCACACAGAGAGCCTGCAAAAGTGGTTGCATCAGACGCAAGTGAAGCTTTCACACAGTATGACGCAGCATCACTTAATCGGGAGGAAAATGTCTTTCGGGCAGAGAGATCCACAACAGCCAACATTGTCACATTGGAGCCGTAACAGATCGAAAATACATAAAGTGATCCCCCACATATTTGCGATTCTGCATTAACCAATTTTCAGTTTTGTTTTTGTTTTTTTGGGAACCTATGCTCCGTTATTTGCTGAAAACTTTGCCTGTTTGCTCTTCTTGTGCTCAAGCAATAACAGTATTGCTTTGGCGCCAACTGATGGCATCTTGGTACTAGAGTTGAGGAGCTTCATTTAGACAATAGTTCTTCGCCGTCATCTTGTTGCATCTAATGGCAATTTCAGTACATTCAAAAGTTTTTGAGGGGTAGGCAACAATTACAAAATTGTTGTTAGTTTCAGACTGGCTTGGCCTCAATCCCCCGTGAACCAGCTTCTCGTCATTTGAACATGACATGGACGAGAGACTGGAATCAGGACTGGAAATCATATGGTTGTTAGGGGTGAGATGGAACAGACTGGAATTATGATTGTTGAGGTAAAGCAACCCCCTTTCACACAGAGATCATCAAAATTGCATCCCGCGATCAGGTAATTTCATGGTGTAACATAAAAAAAAAAAAAAAAAAAAAACAGGAAGGTTTTGTCCCGTTAGGTTCAGCGGGTGAGTTGGAACAGGCAGGAGTCAAGAAGAGCGGTGCGTGAAGCCTCTTTCACACAGAGATCCCGCAAAATTGTTTGCTCAAAGTTCAGCAGATATTTCCCCAAATGTGTGCAGTTTCACAACACGACACTGCTGCATCCCAAAATCAGATAATTAGATGATGCCTGGTATGTAGAAAATAGTTTATTTCGACACAAAAGGGCCAGCGAAGTGAACCTTGCAGATGGGAAGGATTGTCCCTTTCGGCTCTGGGTGTGCGTTGGGACAGGTGGGAGGTCGTGTCCTACCTCTGTTACAGATCTGATTCTACTTCAGATGGTAGAAACGTCCTTGGTGGACTTCAGTAAACGGCACGGACAAAAAGAGCAATTTAACATGCAGTGTGAAAGGGGCTTAATGTGCATTCATAGCGCCCTACAGTCACTGTGGTGGTTTAGGTAGGCTGACTATATGAGGGCTGAGATTTCCTGATTTCTATAGAATTTGGTTTGTGGTGCAGAGTGAGTGGATAAGTGCTAGCGTTGCTGTCAGACATGAGAAATTACATGCTTGTGACAGAAAAAAATCTTATGAAAATACATTTGACTATTTTTCGAACCTTCATCCTAATTTGTCTTTTTTGCCTTTTTTATATCGGCTCTAGTGTTAAGACAGCTGTTGTAAAGCTGTAATTTTTCCATGTTAGTCCCGTTTATACAGAAAAGCAACGTGGAATTGAGGTACAAAGTTGACCCTGCAATTTTCCACCTGTCAGATTCCTAATAGAGGCAGGTTGCTCCCTGTGTGTAAGGATATTCTGCTGGGACAGGAGTGTTAAATTTAATACTCTGCATTCATGTCTCCCAGCATGTTGTGCTGAAATCATAATGCCTCTTTCCTATGTATTGTTTGTCTTCAAGTCCTCATAGTCAGGACATGAACCCACATCTTAAGCCCCTTTTACGCTGCTGGCATTTTTCCTGTGAAAGAGGCTTCCGTTAACTGGTTCCTTCTGGTTCCCATAAGTCCCAATTCACCCCAGGAAGTTGACAAAACCTTCCTGTCTCGGTAGATTTACTGTTATGGCTCCATTGCAACAATTTAGCTGGATCTCTGTGTGAAAGCAACTCATTATGATAGCAATGAAGAGGTGTTGCACAGCTGAGGCATCAGGAAGTGGTGATGACAGCTAGACCCAATGCCGCTAGTAATGCACGCAATGTCCCCCCTCAAAGAAAACTTTGGAATGTTTTCACTCTGCTACGAAGTGTTTGCAGCGTAAACGGTGTGGAAGCGGCAAACTGCTTCACCCCCTTGCGTCCCTCCCTCAGTTGGGCCCCACAATAATGACATCTGCATTGAGAGGCTGCTGGTCACTCTTGTTGAACTTTCTTCCCAGTTCTAATCACCTTTGTAATCTCTTCCTAGACCCGGTTTGCTGTGCTTGGCATCACAGCAGTCTTGTTTCCTGATTCTAAGCAGCCAATGTGTTGATTTACGTCAAATCCCTTTCATTCAGCTCTTTTAGATGGGATCTGCAGGGGGGTGTCAACACTTCTTACGGATGCCCCTTTCAAGGGTTGAGGTTTCCATGGCATCCAGTCACTTTCGAGATCAGCGTAATATTTTCCTTTTTAGACAAGACGGAAGCAATGAGTCAGTCATTGCTATTTATGATGAAAAAACAACTTACTGTCAATGAGAGCTCTCCATTTTGTCCTTATTCTGCAGTCATGTTGACTTTCGGTTCCACATTTGGCTAATGTGTTGAATGATAATGAGTAACTCTTGTCTGGTTCTCATCGAGCTGGCGCGCCAAGCCACTCTGCATAAATAGTTGCTTTGGTGTCGTTTTTTTAAGCCATCATTGATGAATTACATATTTTGGTCCTGGAGGCTTTTTTAAATGCGTCGTCCCGTCATTTTATAATGACAGACAGACTGGCACATTGTTTTTATATAAACCCTAGTACATTGACCCCTTTTGTGCGATTCATCTGGTCAGACATGAACACTGTAATTAAACTCTGATGCAGAACAAATCGAGTGGTTTCCGTTCCAAACAAACTCTGGCCCATTTCATTGTTGTACTTACAATATGATTCAACCTTAATTTAACATAATGGTGACTTAACTGTCGGTAAACATAGATAGCCTTACCAAAATTGTCTTCTGGTTATCATGTATACGGTTCTCTAAGAGCAGCTTTTTGGCCAGGAGGTTGGGAAAACCTTCCACACCCACAACAGGGTCCCGGCCGGACCCAGAAGTGGCACAAAAAAACGGCGGCTCGATTTATGTCCATTTTGGTAGGGACCTGACCCACCTTTTGTTCTACGAGCTCCGGGAAATGTTCCACGACCACATCACTAGCTCAAGCTGGCCACATCCAAAAATTAAGATGTCATTATTGGCAATTTCGTCAAATCTGGAACTGTCACAAAATCACGTTTTTCAATTCAATGGACTTATGGGTTTACGCATTACTTTAGCTACTGTACATCACCATTACGTGGTTAAGGATCTTACACGGTTTGATTGTTTTCTTACCATAATTAAATCATGCTGTAGTTCATACCGCGACTGTTTGGTTTGGTCTGTAGAGTTCAATTACCTGGCAAAACAAGGTTGTTTGAAGCCGACTATTGTGTTGAAAAAAAAATAATTAAATGAAAAAGGAATTAAGCTGTGCTTTCTGTTAAAACCAGTGACACATTTTGGGTACAAACCAATCAACTGGAAACATCAGTAACATTTTGTGGGGCACTGTGATCTGACCAATTAAGTAATTTATTTCAGTAATGGTGACCCTGAAATCACAGTAATTTAGTTTTTTGGTGTCTGTAAAAGTGTCATTGCCTCAAATAGTCATTTTCCTTGTTTTCTGTATGGGTGTATTATTTTGCCATTACCACGTCTCCGTTCGGAGCCTCTTAAGACACATGCGCTGTCTCAATATAGTATGTCGACTGAACTGATAAAAGGAAGATTTAATAAACGGATGTCTGCATCTGAGCAGTGACTCAGCGAGCAAAGGGAAAGACCCGCGGGGAGACTGTATGGGCTGGACAGTGTCTCAAGAGTACGAGGGCGTAGGAAATTAGGCACCACTCCTTGAATAAGGCTAGAGTAATGACATCACCACTCCAAGGGAGATCTGAAAGTATAATTATGAAACAATTCTTTTGCCAATGTGTGTTTAAAGTAGGGGTGTTAAAGCAATTCTCCGTGCAATAGTGTGGAGTTTAAATCTGAAACTGAATCTCGAGCGTGGTGAGCCAGCAAAACAGCTGCTTTGAATTTCCTCCAATCCCTGGGGTCCTTACCTTCCATAGCATCGTACACAATGAGAGCAGGGCTACGTTGTCGTCATGTTGAGTGGCTCTCGAGCAACAGCCTGGAAGCAATGCAGGGTTTTGGGTGGCTTGTCTCTGCTTTCCAGCGATCACAGCGTGACTTTGCAACAAAGCGGCAGGTATGAATCCCGATATCTTTCACACAGTCGACGCCCTCACACTTTGTCTTCATAAATACTCTTCGGAAGACCCCACATATGATCTTCTGCCCAAAAGGGACATTAGGTTGACATGTTGGACCAATGCCAGCTGTGTCCTTGATTTATGCATCCAATTGGATGTAAGGAATTACAATGGAACCTTCAAAGGCCAACACAATTCATTCCGTGATGCTGGGCCACCCCTTATTTGTTTGTAATTCACAGCAAAATTTCATATTTTAAAATGTTTGCATTAATTAGTTCTTAAGTCTAAACCTGTTTTAACTGCACAGGCCATGTTTTAGGTTATATTTTAAAGTGGCTCTATACAGACCCCCCAAAAATGGCATGTAAATTCAGAACACCACAGAGAAGAATAATGTTAACAAGCCTAGCAAGTTTGAATGACTTAAAAAAAAAAAAAAAAAAAAAAAAAAAAAAAAAAAACTTGAATAAGGGCTACCTCTCAGCTCTCAGACACTGTAGGCGTGTCGGATGAATGTGGCAAAAGGAATCAACCATACTGTGAGGGTGATAGCTTATATGACGTAACATATAGCAGGCTCAACTTAAAAATTGAATGGCTATTGTGGTTTATAATCATAAAAATAAGCACACAAGTCAACTTACTCTTGTTGTTGCTGACAATGTCACACGGCACCTGACAACAGTGGGATGGTAAGCGGAAGCCCAGGTAGTTAGGCAGTCGGCACTGCCCCATTCACTAGTATCAAGTTACCCACGAAGCCATGTTGTCGCTGGCGAAAGTTTACAAAACTTAGTTGTAAAATGTGCACTGCAGAGTAGGCTGGTGGTGTTGATGTTCAGCTCGCCATCTTGCGTGTCTTTAAAAAGTCAATCCATCGCTTTTTTATTTCCTTGTTTTTTGGGAGCTTAAAAAACGTCACCGAGCTATTCTGTAATTTGAGGAATCCAGCGAAGACCCATTTTTGGGGTGTAGCCATCGTTAGCTTGCTAACTGAACGCGGGAGTGGTAAACGGGCCTTGTTGCACAGCTTCCTCTCATAACTGAGGTATATAACAAATGAAATGATGTCACTTCGTACTTATATAGTGGGGGAGGGAACTCTCACTACAAAGTATACGCCCCAGTGATGTCACCACAAAATCAGAAAAATTTAAACGGTGAAAAAGATGCTTCAGCTATAGCGCAACAATTCAGCACTGTATTGTTATGTCTTCGCATATGTTTTCAGCACTTATCCTCACAAGGGTCGTGGGAGTGCTGAAGCCTATCCCAGCTATCAACATGCAGGAGGCGGGGTACACCCTGAACTGGTTGCCAGCCAATCGCAGGGCACATTTAAACAAACAACCATTCGCGCTCACATTCACACCTTCGGCCAATTTAGAGTCTTCAATCAACCTATCACGCATGTTTTTGGGATGTGGGAGGAAACCGGAGTGCCCGGAGAAAACCCACGCAGGTACGGGGAGAACATGCGAACTCCACACAGGCGGGGCCGGGGATTGAACCCCGGTCCTCAGAACTGTGAGGCAGACGCTCTAACCAGTCGCTCACCGTGCCGTATACATATTTAATGTATTTACAAACAAAACAGATATCTGCGTTGAGCCTCTTACACATCGCTAAGTGTCAGACAAGTAAAAAGAGATGTTTACCACTGTAATGACTGTTCAAAACAACAGAACGTTCTTTAAACACTCTTAACTGATGCAACTCGCACCTCATTTCTTACATTAACAAGAACACAAGTATCACCTGAAATTAACCGCTACTGTAAAACGTTCAATTCTCATTCTTGTCAAAAATCACAAACGGACTCAAATGAGAGTCATGCAAGTCCTTTGTTTTCTCAAAGTTGGACAGGAATGGTCATAAAAGCAACCAGTAAAAAACATGCAAATTAAAAGCAGTGCTAGTGATTAAGCTTCAGGCCTTGTTCAATTTTACTACTTTTCAGCTTATTTGTCTATTTATGATTTTTAATCTTAAAGATTTATTTTTTGCTTGGCACGGTTACTAACTAATTAGCACATCCACCTCACTGTAGCAGTGTGACAAGTGACTGCAATTTTTGTGGAATTAAAAAAAAGAAAAAATGGAATGAGCACTTCATGTGCCTCCAAAATCCTCCATGACAAATAATAACAAAAACCTATTGATTACTAAAGTACATGGCCATCTTGAATGAGTCTTCCATTTATATATTAGTATGTTTTCATGTTAACATCTCTCTTTCGCCACCAGATGTGAAGAAGGACTGGTCAGACCACGCGCTATGGTGGGAGAAGAAGAAGACGTGGCTGCTGAAGACCCACTGGACGCTCGACAAGTACGGCATCCAGGCCGACGCCCGGCTGCTGTTCACGCCGCAGCACAAGCTCCTGCGTCTGCAGCTGCCCAACATGAAGCACATGAAAGTAAAAGTCAACTTTTCCGACCGTGTCTTCAAAGCAGTCTCCGACATCTGCAAGACCTTCAGTAAGTGGAGCGGTATTATTATTATTTTTTTTAGGGCTGAATCTAATGACTATTTTAATAATCAAAGAATGGGAAGAAATATATTTTTTAATTCCCATCCCGTTATTCAAAAACAGGACATTATTTCAAATTGGCAGTGCAGAAAATTGCATGAAGAAGTTGCTGCAAGACCATCATAGCGCTCTTAAAGTAATAAATCAGTTGTCCCCAACCAAAGGCCCCACTACCGGCGAGCCATTTGGTACCGGACAACTCAACACATTGTCTAGCATTGTGTAGCATGAAAAATGCTAAAACACGTTAGATGACTTTCTCTGCCTCAGCTATATTTAAAAAAAGATTAAAAGACCAGCTAGATTTTTAAATCAATATCGATTCGCTGTTGCAGTCCTAATTTTTCTCCAATACAGTATATTCATATAGTATATAGTATAGTGTTTACTCAACATGCTCAGTCAGCTCTGCCAACTGGTAGGTAGTGCACTGTTTGCTCTGGTCTCATGTTCTTGGGACCCGGGCTCCATCTTGTCTTGTGCTTATGTTTGGTAAACAGACATTATCATTTTTGGCTTGGAACACAGCAAAGTACGAATCATTCATAAATATCAAACGGCTGCTCACTGGATTACTCCCAAAGACAAGGGAGATAAGAGGGTGGATGATATCAAGGTTGTATGTCTGGGTAGCTTCCCTTGGACAAACATGTCGCTTTTGACACAAAAGGGCGAGAGAAGTGACTGTCTGGTGTTAAACTTCACACCCTGATCATGTTATTGCGGAATACCCTTACGCACGACTCTGTCACAACTGATACTTCCTTGGAAGCCACAGAATTCACAGGTTGACCTCGACCCCCCCCCCCCCCCCCCCCACCTTTCATATAAATACGTTTCAAACAGAACAGTTCTTGTAGCAGCATGAAATGGGCTGACATACCTGGCACCACCTGACTTAGCTAAATGGCAGCTAGCCTGGGTGAACATCCGCCAAATAGATAAACCGCAGTCTCCAGCCTCCAGTGGCCCTTATGGATCTGTCCATCATGGAGGGTCATGGCACACCCTTTGCGTCCTTCTTACTGGATGGCGTTCAGGAGTCAGACAAGATGTCGCAGCGTTCCCGTTTTTCCTGGCCTTTTCCATGTATTTTTGAAATTTGCGGGAATGGAGCATTTTTATATAACCGGAGAGTTTCTCTAGGTTATGGCACAAAAAGATTACAACTTTTATGGAGTGTAGTGATACAAAGACGTTGTTTTGGAAGGCAAGGAAGGGTAGAGAAACACGCCAGTAACTTTGGCTGGGGCCGTCCCGGTCGGGAATGCATCTGTAATGTTATCTATTCTAGCCGCTAGAAATTCAGGACAAATTGTCTTTGGCAGACTTGGTGCATGCCGAGTCACTGCAAGTTTTGGCTGTTAAGGCGGCACTTGATTGTTTGTTGCAAAACGCAGAGTCAAATGTGCTCTTTATAAGAGTGGAAGTAAAAAATAGTAAACACACTGGCAAAAAGTTGCGAGCTAGACCTTATTCCTTTTAACTTTTACTTGAAGGTGCTCACAAACCTGTTCCCGTTGAGTTTAATCCTGGAGTTTTTTTTTGTTTTTTTTAACTGACTTCAAATTGGCACCAATCTACAAACCCTAACTAACTGTAATTTGCCTTCCAGCTGGGTTATCATCAGCCAAGACTCCTTAACATGGAGACTCCCATTCATAAGCACGGTGTCGGAAGTCCAAAAAACACTCCCATCATAAAACCAGCTTCTCCCACGTTCATGGGCAGTCTGACAAGGACGGGTTCGATCAGGCTTGGACGAGGGCGCCACGCTTTTAATACGCACTGTAAAAAATGTGTTGGTTCTGCCCCCGTTTTGACCTTTTTGCATTTGGCACGTGAATGTCAAGTCACAAGACAATAACACTTGTAACACTTAACATTTTTGCAGCCTTTTGCGTAAATTGGGGACAGATAGCTCGATCGATAGTCACAGTATGCGCACCTGTTCCAGTCTTAACAGTATCTCAACAACAGTGTTTTTATGTAAAAGTGTCAGTTTAAGTGCTGTTAAAGGGCCCAGCCATCCATCCTATGTGAACCACTACACTACCAATGACAAACGTGGGTTATAACGTTTTATGATACCGTTCCTCAACACTGTTTGTTTTCCACATAAACCACCCATCTGACACTAATTAAAACCAGCTCCTCGTCCGTTTGTCCAGTCAGACATGGGCTCGTCTTGTTTAGACATCCCAAGTGATGTCGCATCGCCAGCTAGTGCTAGGGGTTTATTTGAGGTGGGGCGTTTTCTCAAGTTTTGGTAATCTTGTGTCGGACTGAAAAAAAACACCACCAATGACGTCTACCCTATACATGGTAATATCAGATTATCTTCCCTACTGAGCGGAATAAAGAGCAGTTTATTTGCGGTGTGGCATTCATTAGTTTTGGTTATCATGAATCTGACTGAATGAAGCAACACCATCTACTGCACACGTGGTGATATCAGATTTGGGTGACATGACATGTTCCTAATAAATGTGGTCAGTTGCTGAATCATTTAATCATTTAATTTAGTCATATTGTAATGAAAGTGTAGTCTCCACCTATTTCATAACCTCTAGGTGGCATACTAGAATGAAAGTGTACAACTTTTTCATGACCTCTAGGGGGCGGTGGAATAGTAGTAGTATAATGCGCACTATTGACTTTTGACCATTTTTGGCGGTAATAAATGCGCATTATACACGAGCAATTACGGTACAGGTTATTCATTCTATGGCTTCAAATAAGTATTTCCGTACTAGATTCAATTGGTTATTTTTTTCCCATTAATTGATTATTGTGGGTGACTGGTTTGTTCTGTAACATTCAAAAAATAAGGAAAAATGTTGATCGTTGGTTTCCAAAGCAAAATCAGATGTTTGCGAATGTCTTATTTTGATTAAACACAAAAGATAATCAGCCTGCTTTCATGGAGGACTACAGAAATGGGAGAATATTTACTGTTCCGAGACTAAAATCAGAGGATTTGGACAATGTTAAGTTAAAAAGGTCTCTAAACGATTAATTGATTATCAATATAGTTGTTTATCAATTTGATAATCGATTAGTTGTCAATTAATCATTGCACATTTAGAAGTAAGCTATTTGACGTTTATGCTCTGATTAATAAAAAAAAAAAAAAATCACGTTACTCTCTACTTGTAGTTTTTTTCGTGGAGTACTTCTGTAATTATTCAGAGGGTTACTTTTTACTGAAGTCATATTTTCCTAATGTATCAGTACTGCTGCTTAAGTATGGTACTTTTGGTTGATTGGTGATTTGCAGACGACATATTGTTCCTGAAAATATTGGTCAGTTTTTAAATCCTCTGATTTGTATTTATATATATATATACACGCACGCACACACACATACAGTGTGTGTATGTGGCCATTCAAGTGTTAGGACTGACCTTTTTTAGCATTCTATGATGCATGTCCGGTATTCTGACGGATTTACGGCCTGTTAACCGACGTCTGCTTGGGATGCCTGCCCTCTGTTGTCATAACAATGTTCCAAGTGAGTCGCTCTCTTTGCATCTGAGCTACATGAGTGAAATGTCAGCAAAGATGCAGTCACTCCTTTTTTTTTTAGTCCATCTAGGGTCTTTTTTTTTTTTTTTTAATAATTAATAATCTGTGATTGCGCTCGAGCTCTGTAAATTTAGAATGTGACGGTGTAGTGATTGGCCTTAGTCACTGCAGTGAATCATGTGTTCCAGGGAGCTCACATCTCCAGCACAGCTTATTTTTTTTATTCATTGCTGGAACTAAGTCAAGCCTTCAGCTCTGGCTCTAGGCCTGCTCACTGCCGCATGTCTCCTGGATGGAAGATTGACTCTCCTTTTGGCGGTGTCAATTCCGCTAATGGAACTTGTTTTTTTTTTGTAAACGTCAACACTCTAGGCCCACAAGTATGTGGCAAGTGTTGGTAAACTTTTTTTTCCCGCCAGCTCGTGAAATATTATGAACCTATAATTCAACATACGCTTACTCGGTCGGTCAGCAATAAATTTGAGAAATACTGTATTAGCAGGGAGCAGTGTATCTCTATTGTTCCTCTTTCCAGTAAATTCTGCTTCTGCCGGCGTTTTGTTTGTCTGTCTGAATTTTCCCAGCAACGAAAACCCTCAACCCTTTTTTTTTTTCCACCAAAGTTAGTGAAGTTGTTGCAAAGGGAGACTTTGCATCAGATTTGCTTCTCAGTCACAAACATATCGTCATTCATATAATTTTGGTATTGAGATTAGTTGTGCTACTCAGTCAGCGGTAGAACTGCTATCATATAACCTTTTAATAACTATACAATATATTTTATCAATATACAATCATTTTTCTGACAAGACGCCTAAAAACAAGTCATTTGAATTTCTTGAGCTTATCTACATTACTAGCGAAGATCTCCGCCTACCACTCGGCCCCTGAGCCAGCACTCTCAACATAACACACGTGTGCTCTCACAAGTGGGTCTCCTACACGGAGGCAACCAATCAGAGGAAAGGGGGCGGTCTTAGCCTAATATGAACACAGCGGATAAAAAACTGGATGCTCTTATGACAAAAACAAAGGTATTGTTCTGAAATAAAATTGACACTTTCATACTGAGTCCATGTTAGAGAGTCACTATATGGAGGTCTAAATAGCCAAAATATGGGACTGTCATGAGAGTGTAAAAAGACTTTGACTTCTTTTAATAGGAAACTAAAAACATTGAACTGTGCAGCTCAATTTCCAGATAATTTGGTTCTTGTACACGTTCCATTTCCTGTTCTATGGTTTTTGTTTCCATCACTGGTAAACGTATGTGATGTCGTCATAGGTCACCCCAAAAAAGAAAACCGAGAAAGCAAAAACTCTCACAATTTAAGCCATTTTTACAGGCACTTCCTGTTCTATGGTCACCATATCAATTCAAGTTGTACCGTTTTGTGGTGGCATCACAATAAAACACAAAAAAAGCCTAAGAAAAATACCTTTTAGACGCTAACAGAGCTGAAGTCATGAGCTAGATATAAGCTCGCAGGAATTCAGTCTTGCAAGATAAAGTAAAGATCTTGCACATGTCTGTGGGAAATTTATCTATCATTTGGTTTGTGGTGAATAAAAAAAAAAAATAGGGTGTACAATTACTTAATTCCCATTATTCCTCAGTAGTAAGTTAAATGCCACGCGTCACTTAAAACACACACACACACACACACGTGTGTGTGTGTGTGCGTGTGCTGAAGCCCAGCTAAGTGAGCCTGAAGCTCGGTAGCACGCCTGCAGCTCACATGGCTGTATAAGGGCACAGGGATTTTGTCTTAACGCAACAGCGAGGCCAAAGGAGGAGGAGAAGAGTGAGATTGAGCGAACTCCCATCTGGTAGTTTTTAATACCCCTGGAATGCTTTTGCTTTAGTTACACAAAGCAAACAAGGAGCCTTCTTGCTACCATGTTCTCCCTCGGCTCACGCTTCCCTGGACAGACTCTTAAATCACACACCCCCATCCATTATCCTAATATAACACAAATTACAGTGGACTCAGTGTTTCAAAACAATTTTGAGTTTTACTGAAGATTACACCAAAAAACAGACATTTTAAAACATCATGTTGGCTAGTTTGTGCGATGTGATGGCAAAGAGGACAAGTTTGATGGTAACCATAGAACAGAATATATTTTTGCGATAAAGGAAGGCGATGGTAGTGTGTTTGTCATGGCTGCTCAGAACACGTTGCAAAACTGGAACAGGGGCAGGAATTTTTTTAGGTCCTGGGTTTGAGTCTCAGCTCTGGCCTTCCTGTGTGAAGTTTGCATGTTCTCCCCATGCTTGGGTGGGTTTTCTCCAGGTACTCTGGCTTCCTCCCATATTCCAAGAACATGCATGTTAGCTTCATTGAAGACTAAATTGTTCGTTGTGAATGTGGGAAGTCAGTGGTTTGTCCATAAGTGAGTAGTAGTTTTTTATTTTTATTTTTTAAACCAAGCAGATGCTGATAGCAATAGCATAATGGCTAACAGCTGAATTCGGGGACTGCGGAATTGACCGGAGGAGAACATTTTTGTGTTGTGTTGGGCATCTTCAAAGGATGACCAATTTTACTTTAGTTTTATTATAAAGTGGTTAACATATGCTTATACTTGTATGACTTGACATTTTCTATGGGCGAATACTGTAAGTGGAACTGGCATTTGCAAATTTGCCTATTCGTTGATTTTTGGGGAACCTATCCTCAAATACTGAAATACTCATCTATTTGCTGTTTTTTTTCCTCAAGGTATGATTAATATAAAAATACTACTTTTCTGCCATCTGGTGGCATCTTGGTGCCAAGCAACTATTTAACTGATAGCAAGAGGTTTATTTAGTCAGGCCATAGCCTTGTCTGATAGAAACAAGTGTTTTGGGTGGGTGTCTCTAGGATATTCATTATCCGCAGCAGCACTCTGTTCACCATAGTCTAAATTCAAATGGGTGTACAGTGGTACCTCGACTTACGGGTACAGTTGTCCTGATCAGATCACGTGACTGGATCGATCACGTAATTTTCAGCTGATCTGTATGACTGAAAAAAATCCACCTTTTTTTCAGAGGCGGCTTCACTCTGTAAAATATCTACAGTATTTGTAGATGCAAATAAAGATAGTCGAGCAAATACGTTGCTGCAGACTGTAATGTTACTTTATTAAGCCACTTACTGGGACCCAGCACACTTACAGTACGGAAAGTCAGATGGACACAACCTGCCAGAAGCAGCTGCTAAAACCAAAAGGCAAATTCACAACACATTTAAGTTACCACAGTAAATACATTTGTGAGGGTGTAAAAGTGCTTTGCCTTTGCCATATCCGCTCTCTGGCCCTGACACATTTAGGACCAACTCACCGCTCCCACTCAAGCCCACCATCATGTGACATGTCTGTCTATGGTGAGTGATGCTTCCCTGGCCTCCGAGGCCTGAGAAGGGGGGTAAAGCATAGAAAGCTGCTGCTCTGTTTTAGTCATTATATCAAATTGTAAACTCCTCTTCAAATACACACACGCACACACAGTTAAGATGCGTTTAAAGTTCTACTGTTCTACAGGAACCCAATAGCACTTTTGCGTGTGTGCATGAGTTTGAGAAATGGCTGTTGAAAGTGGGGGTGGGATGGTTGAGGTTGTGTCTGGCCTGTCTCACTTGGGGATTAGGTATACTCCAAGGAAAGATTTGTAGGGGCCTTGAGAAAAGAGATTTGCAATTTTTCCAGTGCTCATGTGCCGCAGCTGTCTCTGCATTTCTTACCTTCTCTCGTGTCCCTGTGCTGACTCTTTCCATAGACCTCTTTTTTTTAAGACACATTTTTAAAATACATGTGGTGTGTTGTCATTTTAAATTTTGCATGTAACGCTTAAAGAGCACTGAAGCATGTTCAACATTTAGTGAGAACCTTTAAGTTCCAACTCTACATTCAAACACAATGGCCAACGTTTTCTGATTGGAAATAATATAACTTTAAATTAATCAGTACCTGGGTTTAAGCTGACATCAATGTAAAAAGTAACATTAACTTTTTTAACTGCTATATGATACGCAAGTGCGGTTACTAATTAATCGTAAAATCTATTGACAATAACAGAGCTGCCAACCTATAAAAATTCACTTCAGAGCAATTTGCCTAAATTTGTCAATTTTCAAAATTTTGTCAAGAACATTCCCGTGCGACAGTCCTAATCATAAATAATAAATTATGGCTTCAATAGTTGTCATTTTGTTTTTATCACATCAACTTTGTAATGGTGGACGCAGTTGCAGCCTGACTCAATCTGCCAGTATATGAGATTTTGATCTCCCATCATCAAAAATATCTGTGCGTATGGATTAATTCGAGAGAACTCTCGCCTCCGCGGCTTGGCAGCCGGGCGGCGTACTAAAAAGTGGTTCAATGTGGATGTGACGATAATGTCAGACGCTGTATTTTTTTTATTTTTTTTTCCCCCCTCATTGTCCGGAACAATCAGTTATACGGCCGTAATGAGTCAATATTCAGTGATTTCTGTAACAATATACGGAAATTCCGTAACATTTTGCAGCTCTGCAATCAATTTCCTTAACTTTCATTTTCTGTTGTATGGTTATCATTTAATATGCCCTCGTTGTCATGTCATTCTGGCCATTTTTGTGGCAGAGCTTAAAAAAAAAAAAAAAAAAAAAAAAAAGCACGATTGTTGATGTACTGACTTTTTACTTTAGGTTCAACCAATCAACCTGCTGTTCACCCGTTTAACCTGTCTCTCTCTGCAGATATTCGTCACCCAGAGGAGTTATCTCTACTGCGCAAGCCGCGTGATCCCAAAAAGAAGAAGAAAAAGTTGGAGGAGGCCGAGGAGGATGATCTGGAGGTAGAGGGTCCGCTGTTAACCCCTGGATCAGGTCAGTCACTGACTTCCCGTGGTGCATCTATTTTGAATTTTGGTCCGAAAGCCACCGAGATGTGCTGGTCCAAATATTCGAGCCCTGCGTGGCCTCTGCAGCCCAGGCTTCCTTGGCGGGCAGGATGGCGGATGGTTGAGATTCCACACATAGTTGGTCACGCTACCATTTTAAACCCCTGACAGTGCTGTGCAAAACCACCCCCCTGCTTTAGCCTAGCAAGGGCTGAGTTATGACTCAAGTGGGCAGGGAGGAGCGGAACACAACAGGGTCAGCGCCACTTTCACTGTTAAACCAAGTACACAGCAAAAGATCCTACATTTGCATGTACAATGAACATCCCAAAAACACAATTTAAGTTCTTTTAATGGCGGACGGCGCCAACGCCCAAAAACCTTCGTCATTACATTTCCTCCAGGGTGTCTTTTTCTCTCGATGGACAGATATATTATTTTTGTTTGATGTTGCCAGGGAGCACTTAACGACAAGAATGTGTACAATCCGTTCCCCATCCCCATCAGATCACATGCTATAGCTAGCCAAATTGCTTGACGTTATTCCGTCCCATGTGTGAGGGCCTTGATGGCAAGCCTGTGTCTCCTGATTGAAATCACGATGAGGGAGGAAGCGATGCAATCACTACCAAAACTGACTTGGTCGCTCACTACTACTCCTGCACACTTAACGTACTCAGTGTAGTAATGCACAGAGCTGGGATGGTCATTTTTCCTTAATTTCCTTCATCTGTCATGGGGAGAATTGAACAGTCAAGGGTTTAAAGGCCCAGTAAACTGACCCCCAAAATGTCAAAATTAAATTTGACTTTTTTAAAATTTATTTATTTATTTTTAATATATTTTTTTTAAGAGCGTGGCTGTAACTCAGTTTCCCATAGCTGACGTTGTGGACTCTTTTTGACAACAAAATAATTAGGACTGAGTCTAAAGTGCCTCTGCTGGTCACTACTCAGCAGTTCGCTCCATTTTTATGTAATTAACCGATCAATTCCAAAGTTGCATTTTTTTCCCCCCGCTTATTGACTTCATTTTAAAGAGCATTTTGGTTTAATACCCTTGTTTGAAAATTATGCTTAAACGCATAAATAATAGCGTACCCGCACCGTATGGTAGAAGCCACAAATAACAGTCTGTTAATAGCAGTGATGTTATATGACCAATTATTTCCACTTGGAGACTGGAGACCTCACCCTCTATCTTTTAAATATTCCGTTTAGAAAATGTCTAGTGCCAAGACCATTAAAGCATATAGAATGAGTCAATTTTAAAACTTAAGTGAAGTGTCTCCACGGTCATGCCCGTGGTTTGTGTTAGACTTGGGTCAGCATTGACACTTGGGACTATCACAGCAATGCCTTGCCTGTTTTGACACTTCAATAAGTGTCTCAGAATGGGCAGGCCTTCCATGCCTCTACAGAGGCAAACTTGAGTCATTCTCGCTATCAAATCTGAAAATGACCACCATCTATTCATACTTTTTTCCTTTCACCTCTGTTTCCTTCCCTCCTTAAAAAAAGTATCCTGAATATTCCCATTGATGTTTCCTCCGCTGTCCTCCATTTTCCCTGCTTTTTTTTTCTTCATCCTAGCCTCAGAGATTATATACATCGGACCTGTCAAAGGTAAGCTTTCCCCTCTGTCCTCTCCTGTTTCTGCAGCACTGCTTCCTCACCATCGCCTTTCCTTTTCTTCATCCCCACCCATACCACAGCTGCCGCGTGGAGCTCACATGGCATCCATAACCTCCGCAGTAGTCTGGCTCATCTGACACTTCTGAGGGGAAGTCAGCTGAGTCAGAGGGCCACCTTATGAGAGCTTGGGCCTACCTTATGAGAGCTTAGGCCTACCTTGAGCTAAGCATACACAGTAGTTGTTACAAATAATGAAAAAGCACTGTATGAGTTAATCGTAAATTGAACAGAGATCCTGTAGTTGTTTTTCGTGCATTTCAAATTGTTGCAAATAGGGCTGCCAAGATTAGTTGACTAGTCAGGATCAAAATCGTTGACAATTAATTTCATAATCGTTGTTTATTTGGTTTTTTGGGGGGGTTTTTTTTACCCAAAAATGCCTGTACCCTTCTGGCTGTGATGCACATGCACAGTAGTGGTAATCTGGGTCTTCCATGATGACACGCATGCGCAGTATTGGTCATCCGGGTCAGCCGGTGATGTACCCGGAAGAACTACGGCGAACAAGCGTTAGCAACGGAGCCTGAAACTTTAAGCATTTCAGCAAAAATACTATAGAGGAATGTGATGCAAAATGTGCAAGACAGAACTGTCCTATCATGGGAGCACGACAGTGATGCAAGCACGATGTGGCTGATTCAATTTCTGAGGAAGAGGGATAGTCATCTCGGGAAGCTATTTGGCTAGTTAGCTGGTAATATTGCCTAGGCCAATGTGGGGCCAATTTTACATTACTCGTGCACTCACTGTAGTAGTCTCGCCACGCTGCACTATTTGCATATCTGTTGTTGACCAATACTGGCCACTCATGCCAGAGTAGCATCTGCTCCATTTGCACACTGATTGAGGAGTATCTGCAACATTTGCACAATCAACATTGTCCCAGATTATCGCACAACTCGCTTGAAGTCTCGGCGCCCTTTGCACAATGGTCATTGCGTCGGACTATTGCAATATTAGTCTTTCGAACTGCTCTATGTACATATGAAAGGTTACTGTATTTCCAGGTTCCCCTTTTGTGATTGTACATGATTGTGCAGTTTTTGGTTCGTTTTTAAAGGCCAGAGTTGTCGCCTTTTAATTTATTGCACTTTAATTAGCACTTCATATATAAACATGTCAGGAATGCTGGTACAAGCTTCAAAATCTATTAAAAGTTGAATGTACTATTATCTAATTGTCTTTATTTCTAATTTGCACATACCTTGAACACTTCAAGATGGAAGCTAATGATGCTAAAATAAAAGCAACTGCTTGCTGGTGCAGGGTTACAATTTACATAACCGATTAGTCGACTAATTGCAAAAAGGGAAATGGCACAAAGCCGGATTGGTGTGTGAAGTTTAACACCAGAAACCACAAAGCCCGATTGGGGGAGTGAAGTTCAACACCTGGGACTACCGCCCAGATGTGTTGAAAGCAAATATGGCTATCTGACATTTATTATGTATCGGCAGGATTCCATCTGTGTGACATTACACACAGTTGTGGTAATATCCTGCCTTGATTGGTTCTGTGTGAAAGGCAAAGGAGGATATGACCACCAAATTTCTGGCTGACGGCAACCCAGCAATTTAACAACTTTGGAGGAAGTATCAGCGACGTAACAGAAGCGGGATAGTGCCTGTGTGAAAGGGGGTAGGGGAAAAGCCAAATGTTAACACCTGACACTGACATCATTGTGTTTGAAAGCATTTGCGGTTGGCAGACATTCATTATATGAAAGCACGATTCCGTGTGGCAGTGTGAAAGCACACACACACTTGCGGTAATATTCTGCCTCGCTTTGTTCTGTGTGAAAGGTACAGGAAGAGAAATGCTGGGTCGATTTATGTGGCTTGGTATCTGCGTACTGTTCTGGCTGATGGCAATTTCCCATCGTCAGAGGTAGTATCAGAAGTGGTATGACGCCTGTATGAAAGACACTGGCGGCACGCCTAAATAGAGGTGTGAAGTTTAACACCTGACACTTCCTTCTCCCGCCTTGCTGTCTTGAAAGCGTTTGCCGCTGTCCAACTTGTAATTAATGTCACACCAGACACTGGCACAGACGACGTCACGCATATTGTTATCTTATTCCAGAGTCTGTGTACGAAAGCGGACAAAATTTTGGTAATATTCCGCCCTGGTTCTGTGTGATTGGCAAAGGAGGACAAATGCTGTACTTATACGGACGACTTGGATGTGCCAAATTTGTAGAAACTGTGTAAAAGAGGCTTCTGCATCACTTGTTCGAGATGAATGTGATGACCAAATTTCTGGCTGAAGGCAACCCATCTGTATGAAAAGGAATAGTGGAAAGCCGAAAAGGGGTTGTGAACACGTTTTCCCCCTTATTGTCTTAAAAAAAAAAAAAAATATGTCACTGTCCGACAAGTAACATGACAAGTGACATGATGTAAGGTACTATTCTGCCTTGCTTGGTTCTGTGTGAAAGGTAGAGGAGGATAAATTCTACTTAATATATGTCTCAGATGCATCAATTTCTCTGAAATTCTGCCAGATCACTGACAAAATTTATCCAATTGTCCAGACTTGAAATTTAAAATTCAGGCCTCATTGAACAGTCTATGCCCAGCTTTTAAATATAGTAGCTTTCTGAGCGAGATCATCACTGCCAAAACAGTTTTGAGAGGGAATTGCACCATTTAAAGGAGTGACAATGTTTACGTCTCAATCTTAACAACCTTTAGTGGTCTATCTATGAATCCCATGTGTGGGAGTCTCAGGGAGTTGGCGCATGTAAGCATTCAATGTGACTTTTACTCTCCTATCAGATAGTCTGTAAACAGGATGGAGGAGTTGTGTTTTTAAAGGAGGTTTTTTTTCTTCTTGTACATGGTCCTCCACTGTTGGATTCCTGAAGAGACCCTTGTGGGAGAGACCGATAGGGCTCTTCCTGACCCGCTGAACTCGGGGATTAGAGGAAATCCGTCAAGGAGCGCATGAATAACCCCCGTCTCTGCTGAGGATGGGTCCCCCCCTAGCTTGTACCCTGTTCTCATGACCTCTGTTTGAAACACAAACCAAGCCCACGTCCTGATTTCAGAAGGGATTCAAGTACAGTGTTGCTTGTAGACACTAAAAGAGGGGACCGGGAATGGAAGGGTAATGGTCTTTGATGGAAACAACAGGAAATATTTGTCAGACTCCTCAATATTAAAGTACTTTGGCTTATATCCATGGAAAGCTTTCCGCTTCCCCTCTATGCCAACTTGTGTGATGTAGTTTTCTGCGTGGAGTGCACTCCTGCCCCGCTTTACTCACAAGGGGGGTACACACATAAAGGTAATATGGCAGATTTACAGCCTGATATTCCCCCATACCGACCAAAGCCGGCAAAGGCCCGATTATCCCATGGCCCTGAAGCAGCCTTTCCCAAACGTTTGCCACGCGCACCTCACAAAGACGAAAAAACCCGAAGACTAACTTTATTTAAAATATATTCTCCAAGTCTACCCGCACTAGAAATGACAAGAAGACTGTGCAATGGATTTACCAGATAAGCCAACAGCTGGTGTAGTTTATTTTTTTGAGGGGCTCTCCATCTTTTGTGTGTACTCCCTTAAGTGGGTAAAACCTGATCATCTCGTGCATCATGTGCATGCTGATCCACATCAGTCCCACCAGGACGACGTTATTGAAGCCACTCATCTGCAACGTGTGGGGCTGGTTCATGGCTGGGCTGCTAAGTGTGAGAGAGTGTTCACCTTCATTTTTTGTCAATGTGTACTTACAGTGGAGCAGCTAAATGTGATTCAGGTGATGATAAAAGCATGAAAATTGGTATGAATATAGTCATTATATATACTGTATATTACGTATTCAATATATGTCATTATTTGGGGAGATTAGTGCTAGCCATCAAAAATGGCCTCCATTTTTCTTTAAAATTGGCCACCAGCGTACTGAAAACTGTCAGAAACCTCTTTAACACTATCCAGATAATCTACAGATTGCACAGCATTTAAATGATGAGCCATCGGGTTATGATATTGATACATTATGTAAGGTGACTCCCGTTTATCGTGGGGATAGGTTTCAGACCCACCCGCAAGAGGTGACAATCTGCCACAGACAATGTAAATAATTGTATCTTCAGCTTTTAATATTTTTCCCTCTTCCACACGCTTTTAACACTTTTAAACGTCTGTGTGCAAGTGTATAGGTGTGAGCCATGGCTGACAGCAGCTTTCTGTGTGAGTGTGCTCACTGTGTTTTACTATTCTCCCGGTACTAAATGAAGGGCTGAAAAGTGCATCGGCGAATGTGGCGCTTCTTTCCCACATGCTAGGGCATTGCAGTTAGTATACTATTAAAAAAAAGTAAAAAACAATCAATGAAAAAATTTGCAAAATAGCGGGGGCAAAAACAAAGAAACCATGTACAGTAGTTTCTCAACTTCAGACAGTTAATACCTGTAATAAGTTCATGACTATCATAACTGTTTTTTCAGTACTTCTATGAACATGACTATAGCAAGAGATAAAAATCAAATATGGACAAATATGTAGCAATACTGTGGAACTTTCCGTATTAGGCAGTTACAGTATTTGGTGACCATTTTGCCAAGCCAACGTTTATTTCAATAACCTCACTTTGGCTATTCATGAAACAATATGTTGACATTTTTTCACAATAAGCATTGTATGGGGCCATCTTGGAATTTTTGGTGGCGAAAACTTTTTCTCTTAGGCTACACCATGAATGAGTGTTTCTGCTTAATTTCATGCTTGTATCATCAAATAAACTTTTTTCTTTTTCTTTTTTTTTTTTTTTTTTTTTTTTTTAGCTGTCTGCTCCACTTTTAGTTTGTTGGTTACCCGAGTTTCTAATGTGAGCCCCTGAATGGATGACTTTCAGGAAGCATCTACTCCAGCCCTGGTTTGTACAGTAAGACCATGACGCCCACGTACGACTCAAGGGACGGCAGCCCGCTGTCACCCACGTCCGCCTGGTTCGGCGACAGCCCCCTTTCGGAGGGCAACCCCGGCATCCTCGCTGTCAGCCAGCCTATCGCCTCCCCGGACATCCTGGTCAAGATCTACAAACCGCAGTCACTGCTGGACAAGGCTAAGATCAACCAGGGGTGAGGGGAACGTCACTTAGTCGCTCTGTGGACTGTGTTTCGTCTGTATTACAAATATGTTGACCGTGTATGTACAGGTGGTTGGACTCCTCCAGGTCTCTGATGGAACAAGATGTCAAAGAGAATGAGGTGTTGCTGCTAAGGTTTAAATACCACAGTTTCTTTGACCTCAACCCAAAGGTAATTTTCCATAAATCATAGTCAATACAGTTTTTTCAGGATGCTCCCATCAAGTTAAACTGTTGCAGTATTTACATGATGGTGGAAACTCTTAACACAACACAATCCATTCAGGGATGTTTGTCGAACTTTGACTCATTCCTATTTCGAGATCGTCTCATAATTTTAAATATCCATTCATTCATTAATTTTCCGTACCGCTTATCCTCACTAGGGTCGTAATTCTCTGCTTTGTTTAGTTTGACACTAAACTTCAATTGGGAGTGGCATTAAATAGCTTGAAGCCTCTTTTTTTGATTAAATGTTCACTATTTGCCAAACAGCTGCTTATTGTGAAGTGAGTCTACTAAGGTTTACTGCCACCATACACTTGTGTCCCAGGTTTGCACTCACAGTCAAAGCAAAAAATAGTCCAGATAATAGCTGGCATCTAAAAAAACTCTTAAGTCGGGTCACTTGTATCTCAAGTCACTACTGCATAATAAAACCTAAATTATAAACTAATCACCCTATGAAAATGCTTGACAGACACGTGACTGGGTGGGAAAAAGCAGGACGCTAGCGATTAGCTATTAGGCTATTTGAATTAGCAACCGTAGGGCAATTAGATGTTATCAATTAATATTTATGTAATGAGTCTTGTTGGTTGTGTTGTACTGATCAGACGAGGTCTGCAATTTATGTCGACACTGTTGGATTTACTTCCATGTTCGGTTCTTTCGTTATTGTCGCACTGCTTTTTTCATTAGCATCTTTGTGTAAGTAATTTATACTGAACAGCTAGACCCTTTCCAATGCTGCAGTAAGGTCCATGCCAGGTTAATACGGTTAATATTAAGACATCAAAACAAGAAAACACTCAGGATTAACTAACTTTAATGGCAAAGGCGTAATCCAAAAGGAATTCACTTGAGTCTTGCTCTCTAAGACCACTTGATTCCCCATGTTGAAGCGGGGCCATCTTTTAAAATGAGTGTTGCAAAAACAACAAAACAAAGTGAATGTTTGTCCTTTGATGCTCGCTAAACTGTGCGTCTCGTGTGACGTAATCCTTCGTGGTGGTCCGTCTTTTTGAATAAATATTGAGGAGGAAGAATATTTGGGTTCGTTTACAAATTGTACAACAAGGTTTGACTTTATTGTTTCCACTGTAGTATGTAGTTTTCAAGGTTTACGCGCATCTATTATTGTACTGTACAGCCTGCTTTGGGTGCATTTACTACCATGAACAACCTCTCCCTCCCCAGTATGACGCCATAAGGGTGAACCAGCTCTACGAGCAGTCAAAGTGGGCCATCCTGCTGGAGGAAATCGAGTGCACGGAGGAGGAAATGATGATGTTTGCCGCCTTGCAGGTAAAGCCGACTTTTCACTCAGTCTTTGATGCTTTGTCAGCATTTGAAATCAAACATTCAGTCATCCATGGTGCCCTACAGATGTGAGCCCACTCCCCCGCCGGGTACACAGATACCGATGATCGGTCCAAATTTTAGCATTTTCTCTCCCTTGCGATCAAAGCCAGCACATTTTCTATGGCGATTAATGGGAATTAACTGGGAATTTAGGCTAATTTAATAGAAAGGTATCATATTCAAGCGATAAATCTAAACATTTTGTTTTTGTCATTATCAGACATCCTAGCAAGATCAATAACTCTCCTTGCCTACATGCAAGGGCATTACATTACATTTATTGCTCAACCTTCAGTTTTGGTTCCAGTTTATTCCCATTAATTTCCATGGAAAGTTCCCAACTTTTAAAGTTCCTGGCGTTTTGTAACTCTAGGCCAGATACTGTAAGATCAGTAAGCACATACATGACAATTTTTGTGTAGAATTATTTTATTTTTTTTATCGTCGTCATTTTAAAAATCAGTTAAGCTGTTAAGAATCGGGTATGTGTGTACCCCACTTTAGTCTTTGGGGTGGTACCTTTACTATTTCAGACCGTCATAAAAAAGTGTAGGTGCCATGATCCTGAGGACGCAACCCTGTCCTCACCCTTGGGGTTAATTATAGACGATCCTCGGGTCACAGGATGCTGTGCGTTTGGCCCCCCGGACCAACCAGCGCCCAGCGGGACACTGTTCTCGCTCATGAGTTTCATCTTCACGGTTATAATTAGCTGGTTTCCTGTTACTCCTCACTCGAGAGAGACGCTAATCTAACTTGGGTGTTTGGACACTCCTTACTGTTTGATATTAATTTTCATCAAGGGTAGTGTGATCTCACGGTGTTGGCTGAGGTTTCACGAGAGGGGAAGGCGGATACTAGAGCCTAAAAAAAGACCCCGGATTGCCCGCATTCACTATGTCGCCAGCTACCGTTGGCGGCACATTGAGATGAGATAATCAGGTGTTAGAAAATAGACTCTGGGGTTGTTTTGAACTTTGCAGCTAACAGGAAACAACCTCGCCAGGCCTCGCAAATGTTTAAAAGACAGCAGTAGAGGAGTGATGAGTCACATTTGCGCCCTTTGTCCCACATTGGCTAACATTAACTATGAGAATGTGTCTGTGGGTGTCTCACTGGTCGACAGCTGTTCATTCAAATAACAGAAGAGGATTGGAATTAGTAATAGCATTTGTCAACAACTTGTATTCCGTGTTGTTGTGGCTAATGTTGACGCTTATTCTTTTACTTCTCACCTCCTAGCCTTTTGGGCTCTATGCTGGCCATTTGTGTCCACCTGGCTTATTTTTTTCCAATCATTTTAGCTGGGTTAATGCAAATGTAATGAAACTTCCCAAGGGTGTGGATTTTTGTCTGTTTTTTAAATTTCCTACTTCAGCTACCTGTTGGCTCTACCGTGGCCACTTTTGGTTAAGTGAAAACTATGAAAAGTATTTTTTTAATTTCCTTATTTACTGGATTGAGTCATAAATTTGTGTAAAATGGGTTTCATTCCAGTCTAGATGCAAAACTGAAGTTTTATTTTTTTTTATGTTTTCTAACCGATTACATCAACTATCAATTTTCGGACAAGGAAGCAATTTCTTGTCGTAATCATCATTCATGTGAGTTCCCAAAAGAGGTGTTTTAATGGCTTAAAGCACTCCAATGGCGCAAATGACTGACATAATTTTGACTTTATAAAGTGGAGATACCCTCAACTAATGATGGAGGAGAATAACATTTTATTTAAGAAGTGGAAGCGCCCTGTGCTGGTTGTCGATAGACTGTATTATTAGCAAAATAAAGAACAAAAAGGTTACTTAAGAATTAGTGGTTGAATGGAAGGGATTGTTGCAAAGCACTTTAAACGTCTACAATGTCTTTTTTTAAAACAAGATGTTACCACAAAGCCACCGAAGATGACAATATCTGATATTTAGGTTTCGTTCATGTTTAGATATGTAATATATGTTTACGGGTAAATCAATGATACACTGTGCATGTATTTCACTTTGTCTGAAAACACCAGCTATAATTTTTTTTAGCAAGTTCGGGTTCAAACAATAATTTCATCAACCTATTGTTTTGCTTGTTGTTGTGGCATACACAGGAAGTCTGCTTGCTTGTTTTCTGGGTTTGGTCACGTGGTGTTCCGCATGTAGCGGATTGGCCAATTTCCAGAGGACTTTCAACTCGTCTCTCTGGTGCCGTCGCCAGACTATAAGGCCATGTGGAGCAGTGCAATGGCCGGCCAACAAGGCGACAGTCTTTGTCTGCGCAGGTCAGAGAGTAGGAAAACAAGATGGTCGTGGATGAAAATAGTGGTTAGCCTCACTAGCTCTGGCTATTCCGATTGGCACTAGTCTTTAAAATATTCATACCACCCAGATCACAGGACTTTTTGTGAAACGAGCGCAGCGGTTCGAAGAGAAGCTCCATGTTCGTTGCCAAAATGTTATGCCAAATAATGCACAGACGACAACTGTGTGCTAATGAGAACTTTATTCATCATAAGTTGTACGATCCAACATGCACCAGCCTTGCGACACTTTACAACATTGACTTCAAATGTCTTCCTTATACATTATACTTCATTATAGTCAACTACAAAAAAAAAACTTCAGTCATTCAGTCATTTATAATAATAAAAAAAAAAAAAAAAAAATCACCAAGGTAGTCATACAACCTGTGCATTTTGCAGGCAAACTGGTACTTGAAGGGTCAAAAAATGTCTAAATCATTTCAATGGGGAAAGTTGATTTTGAGATCCAAGTGATTTGAGTCACGAGTGTGGTCACAAAATGAATTGAACTCCGTGTTCATGATTCCCTGTCATGGAGTGTAACACGTCCTTCCATGCTCTCTCTCCCTCCCGCCAGTACCACATCAACAAGCTGTCCGTCATGTCGTCGGACAACCACATGAACAACAGCGAGAAGGAGGTGGACGAGGTGGACGCGGCCCTCTCCGACCTGGAGATCACGCTGGAGGGAGGCAAGACGTCCAATGCCCTGGTAGGAAAACACCCGCCGAATGAGCCTCCCCAAAAGTGGAACCATATGGAGTTCCACAAACATTTTCGGGCCAAAAAAATGCATCAAATGTAATTTGAAACTGGTTACGGGCCGGCGGATAGGGACACAGCCCTACCGCAAATCACAAAAATCCAGAAGTTTAAGGCAGGGGTGTCAAACTCATTTTTGTCAAGGGCCACATTGTAGTTACGACTTTCCTCGGAGGGCCGCTACAACTGTGAACCCATATAAATCAAAGATTACCTCATATACTGTAATTACATACAGTATACATAACACATTGATAAATAACCATTTTTGAAATCAGAAGCCTTTAAAAACATGTTTTTAGACCATTATATTTCTTTTCAAAGTGGGATTGGTAACACAAAAATGCTTGCAAATATCTCAATGGTATTATACCAGAACACAAAGAGCAATTTTGATTTGCTTTCGCGGGCCACATAAAATGGAGGGCCGGATCTGGCCACCAGTTTGACACCTGTGGTTTAAGGTCAAAGGTTTATACTATAATTGCCTAATGATGACACTAGATGGTAGAAAATGACTACTTTTTTTCTCAATAAAGCTGCTCAACTCACTTCAATAGTTCTTTGTCACAAAAATGCTACCAGATGGTAACAAAAAAACAACCTGAAAATACGTAAATTTACGAATGCCCAACCACAAATGCTGGAACTCACTATACAGTTGAAATGGGTTTTATGATGGCAGTTTGTGCCTGGAACTAATTAATCGTCATTTTTTCAGATGGGAAATATTGTATAGTTCCACTTTTAATAGGTTCCACTCTGGTCTGCATTCCTTGTTGTGTAATGAACGTTGAAACCAAATGAAACTGCTCGATACTCAGCTGAGCATGGCATTGTTTAACCTTGTTAATTGTTAGGCTTTTCCTCAGCTTCAGCTAACAACAATGATTGGATTTGGTCTTTTTTTGGTCAATGGTCTTTTTTTTTTTTTTTTCCCTCCCCCACCTTTCCTCGCAGGGTGACATCACGTCTATTCCCGAGCTGGCGGACTACGTCAAGGTCTTCAAGTAAGTCCACCTCGAGCTGATAACACAAGACAGCTTGTTCATTCAGAAAACCTTGCTAAAGTGGGGGTAGGGTGGCGCATTTATCCAAAAAGCAGGAAGCAGGAAATGGCCTTAAATAACTGCGAACACTGAGGCCTGTTTAATATCCATATTAGATTGTTTGCCATAGGCCTTTCTGTTTAGCTTTGAAGTTTAAGACTAAGCACGTTTTAAAGTGTATTCAGTCTTTGGCTTTGTGCCTTTGCTGACAGACTAATTGAAGGGCGGAGAGGGGGTCACATTGAGGTTGATTTGAAAATGCATTTCCTCATTAATGCTATTGCATCCCACCTTGGCTTGGCATCACTGCAAGGCTGAATTTACACAACATCGTGACAAATTTCAGATCAAACGTAGATACGAATCGGATATCTCCCAATGCGACTGCAGTGTAAACCGAGAGATTGAATCTACCCAGTTGATGCAAGGATGACATCAGAATACACCGATTTGTCATATACATTCACACACGATTTTTAACAAAATCTTGCCAATAATATTAGAAGAAAAATACCTATGCTACATCCCGATAGCTATTGAACTGACGGCAAAACATAATGAAGCGGCATGCACAGAAAATGTCAAATAAATTAAATCAGTTTTGCATTGTTTTGCTATAAAAATATAGTCTGAAGCTTTTTCTTTTTTTTTTTTTTTTTTTACAGACAAGAATTTAATAAAAACTGTCAATGAAACCTCTTTTTATTTGATATGCAGTGTTAAGAGGACATGCAGGGCAGATTATAGATGGCGACAGTGTCAATATTTGTATCACATTTATCAGTACTGCTTTGTAAATGACAGCGATACAGTACGTTGCAACATCAGTATTTTCCCCACCCTTATACACATGCATGACTACCCCAGAGAAGACCCACTGTGAATGAAAGAAGATCAATCAAAACTATATGAAATATGGTGTAAATAAGACATAAGAAACATTACAGATGTGCCAAAGATATAAGCAAAATTGTTGTGGCCAGTGGAATATAATGAAGCCCTGCTCTTTGTGGGGCATGGAGACCAAGCCCTGCCGCGAATAATGAATATCCACGAGGAAAACACTCAATGAAGCTAGTCCCCTCTGTTTAATATTGTTGTTTGGTAATAAGATGGCACCACAGCAATATTTTGATATTACATATGACTTTGGCCTGAGCAAAAAAAAATTGAGAATAAAGGAGTATAGGTTCCTCAAAAAATCCGCAAATAGATGAATGGCGCCCTGTGAAAGTGTGGGCGTTCACTGTAATGGTGAGTTTGCCTTCATTTTAACCAATGGGTGTATGTAATTTTTAAGAAATGTTCAAGAAATGCGGAGAGATTGTGGAAGATAGTCCACACTCAGCTCAACACAGATGTGAAGCAGCTCTTGTACAGTGCGTGTACAAATAATTATTAGTTAAGTGATTTACAGGAAAGCAAATTCTTTCAGCATGTTTGAATTTCTAAAGAAAAATCCATCATATTTCCTTTCATGTAAAGGAATAACCCATTTGACACATTTTCCCCTTGTGAATAGGATAATGTAGTGTTCCCACTAGATTTAGCTTGTATGGAAAAATAAAGCTATTGTTTTTTTTTTTTAACACCACTACTGTAATTCTGAAACTAACTGCATTAACTTCTATGTATGATGTATTTTCCAGACCCAAGAAACTGACACTGAAGGGCTACAAGCAGTACTGGTGCACGTTCAAAGACATCACAATTTCCTGTTACAAGAGTAAAGAGGAGGCGCACGGGACGCCCGCTCACCAAATGAACCTCAGAGGTGCATAAAAAAACACTGTCCTTTTCACACACGTATCTCATATGTCCTCTGTCTAACAAACGCCATGCTGTCATTGTAGGCTGCGAGGTGACCCCGGATGTGAACATATCAGGTCAGAAATTCAACATCAAGCTGCTAATCCCCGTGGCGGATGGAATGAACGAGATCTGGCTGCGGTGCGATACGGTGAGCCCGCCACTGTGGTTGTCAATAGTGCTGAATTTTTGAACACTTGGATTTGAGTTCAGTGTCAGGATTGTGGTGCCTTTTCCCCTAGGAGAAGCAGTATGCCCACTGGATGGCCGCGTGTCGTTTGGCATCCAAGGGGAAGACCATGGCGGACAGCTCCTACAACCTGGAGGTGCAGAACATCCTGTCCTTCCTAAAGATGCAGCACATGAACCCTGACCCACAATTCATCGAGCCCATCACCACAGACATCAACCCCGAGTGCCTTGTGTCACCGCGCTACCTAAAGAAGTACAAGAACAAGCAGGTGAGTCGGAAGTTGTAGTGTGTGTGTGTGATTGCCACTGGACAGTGCACGGTTGAGTGGGTACAGAAAGAGAACGAGAGACAACTAACAGCAATAGCAAAAGAAAACCATAGAAATAATAACACCCCTGGTACTCAGTTTGAGAGGGCATCCAGAGGAGAGAAACAAAAAAACAGTTTGTTTGAGAAAGGATGGAGAAGAAAAATGACGACAAAAAAGAAATAAAACCATAATATAACCTTTTAGTAGGTGGTTTGAGAGGGGGCAGACAAAAAAAAGAAAGCAGATGACAACAGAAACACCAGTGGTCCTTGGTTTGAGAAGGAACAGACGGAGAAGAGAGCAGCAACCGAAATTAAGAACAAAAGCTAATGTGTCGTTTGAGCAAAAAATGGGAAACAGCAATAGCAAGACATCTGCTGCTTCTTGAATTGAAGGGACAGACAGATATGGAAACATCCATCCATTTTCTGAGCCGCTTCTCCTCACTAGGGTCGCGGGCGTGCCGGAGCTTATCCCAGCTGTCATCGGGCAGGAGGCGGGGTACACCCTGAACTGGTTGCCAGCCAATTGCAGGGCACATACAAACAAACAACCATTCGCACTCACATTCACACCTACGGGCAATTTAGAGTCTCCAATTAATGCATGTTTTTGGGATGTGGGAGGAAACCGGAGTGCCCGGAGAAAACCCACGCAGGTACGGGGAGAACATGCAAACTCAACACAGGCGGGACCGGGGATAGAACCCGGGTCCTCAGAAGTGTGAGGCTGACGCTCTAACAAGTCGTCCACCGTGCCGCCTGATATGGAAACAATAAAAAGTAATAACAGAAGATAACAATAGTAATGTCATCTACTAGTGTGTAGTTTGAAAGGGGACGGCGAGAACAGGGAACAAATAGCAACAACATTGCTAATTCTGGGTTTTAGAAAGATTAAAAAAAAAATAAAAATAAAAAAAGACTGAACAAAAAAGCAATAGCAAAAGACCACAATACCAACCTGGACTTCGGGGCAGAAATCAATAACAGTACATTCTGGTAACCTGTAAGTAACTTGCGAGTGTGTCTTAAAGTAAGCAGTGTGCTCTCAGTGAGACACCATATGGTTTGCGTTGTGGCTGTGTGATTGTTTAGTGGGAGCTTGTTGACTTGTTGATGACTCTCTGCTGGGGGAGTGGGTTGGGACAGAGTGGCGTCTGATGCTTCCCAGATGGGCGCCTCCTGGCATCGGCCTTGTCTTACCCTGGAATGCTCTCCCCTCCTGTCCTACCAAGTAACACGTACTTCGGTAGACTTGAGGGTCCCTGGACCCCCCCGGCCCGTCCCTCATTGCCAGGTATGGCAATAAAAAAAAAAGTACGAAAGTAAAAAGTAGAAGTGAATTTTTACATATTTATTTTTACAACAGAGGAAAAAAATGCCATCCATCCATCCATTTTCTGTACCGCTTATCCTCTCTAGGGTTGCGGGCATGCTGGAGCCTATCCCAGTTATCTCTACACAAAATATTTTCCGTCTTTTATTACCTTACATAGTGCTCGTACTGAGAAGAGGGGGAAAAATAATAATAATGATAATATATTATGGTTACAGACATACTACGCAGAGGATAAAGTATATAGGATTTTTGGGGCTGATCGCCGATCAGCATAAAATTATCGACCGATACTGATCAAGCCGATCAGATCAGCGTAAAGTCTAGTGTGTGTATGTGTGTGTGTGTGTGTGTGTATATATATATATACACACACACACACACACATACATACACCTGTGAGTGTTATTTCATCTGTCTGCGTGTGTTGCTAAGGTTTGTGTTCAAATGTAAGTTGTTCAACGGTTTATAACTGCAGGAATCTCGGGACTAGTTTTGTTAGCTCTTCTATGACGTTTTCCATTATGTGTTGTAGCCTTCAACTTGTGGACTTGTGTAAGGCAAAGTTATATGGTTTGATTAAACACACAACGTGGAATTATCTTGGTTTTATGTTAGGTTTGACAGTAAACTTCAACTGCCAATGAAAAATGTTTCCCTTCGCCTTTTTGGAAGAATTTTTCACTATCTGTAAGTTCGCTGCCACAATCTAGCTCTTGTATCTCAAGTTTCTGCTTGCAAGTCAAAGCAAAAAAAATTTCCAAGTGACGGTGCGCATTTTACACAAAAACTCATACAAACTCATATTTTAGATAACTCGTTAATTTGGGGCAGCACTGTATGTTTTTTTCAGATTAGACAAGAATTTTTGAACGCCAAAAGCTTGTGATTTTTTTAGGCTCCCACAAGACAATGCATTTGCCACAAATTATTAGTGTACAGTAAAGGCCATAGATTGGTACAAGCAAGTTATTCCCAATCTGTTGCAGTCGTCTTTAATGCTCCCTGGTTCACGTTTCCCCATGTTGCTGCTGTCCCTTTTTTCCTCTTTTAAAAACCCCAAGATCTTAATCAAGATCTCAACCTCAGTTGACTTCTGTCTTTTTTACGTCGAGTTTTCATTTGCACAGCCTATTTGGACGAAGTAAGGGGCAGAAACTACAGATACCCGTTTTCAAATGTAGGGAGTAAAGGTAAAAAGTCTTCAGGAAAAATAAATAAGTACAGATACCTGCAAAATCTACTGAGAGTAACGAAGTATTTGAACTTGGTTACTTCCCATTGCTGCTTGTTGTTACCCGCATGCAGACGTGTCACATGTAAGTCAGGATGAATTGTGCTTTAACGTAATAATCAGCTGTGTGTGTGTGTGTGTGTGTGTGTGTGTGTGTGTGTGTGCGCGCGCGCGCGTGTGCATTGGAACAGCTGAGTACACTGCTGCCATCAGTGTGTTAGGAGGAGGGTGAGGTGGTCTCCATAGCTTACTCACGCCATGTGGTTACATTTCAATACAAATGTGCACTACAGTATTCAAAAGAACTGGTATCCTGTAAAAAGCGAACAGGACAAATAATACTGTGGGGGTCATACTGCCTGGGAAAATCAATGTCAGCTTTGATTCCCCCACCTCAAAGAGGACTTCCTGTTAACAGAAAGTCCCAGTGGAGACACACACACAGGAATTCCCCGTCCAAATCGCACACGTTAAGAGAAGAGAAAACAACACAATAACAATCAACTTCCTGGGTGTGTGTGGTCAGGAAAAACAAATGGCCAACAGAAATTACAACCTCTTGTGGGTCTAAGAGGAATTGCAGGATATTGTCATACACGAGCAACTTTTCGTGAATGGGTAAGAAACTGATATTTAGCGTTGATGGTCATTGAATAAGATTGAGAATTTGAGAGTAAAATTGAAAACTAGAGTCATGTGAAGAAAGCTTTCTAATCACAAGGGCTTGGCTAAAATGAAAAATGTGTTGTATATAAATACTGTATAGCCTACAGTGTATATATACTTTTTGTTCAATATTAATTATATCAAAATCACCACCCTCACAAATAGAAACCCCGTAGAAACAAATATATTAAAATATTAAGTATTATTAAAACTTATTTTAACACCCCCCCCCCCCCCCCCTTCCTTTTTTTGAACTATGGACCATACGAGTGTCCTGATTGTAGTTGGAGATACAGTAAATTAACTTTGTGGGAAAATACAAATAAAATAATATAAATAAATGTAACTTAAAATAATACAATAATACAAATAATTTTGTCAAAATGTAAAATGGATATAAAATGTACTATTTTGTGCCTTTTTTTTGTTGTTTTTGTGCATGCTGTGGAATAAAGTATTTGGTATTATGCACACACAAAAAAGTGAATGTAAAATATTTCAAAGAATGTGAGTAATCTCAATTAAAGTTTTGGATTAATTTATATCCCTAACACAATGCCTTCCTCATTCACAAATTAAAGTTTAATTTGGCAAAGATATGAATAATTTGGGATCAAATGTAGAATAAGCCGACATCTCAATGACTCACCACTAAATGTTCTTTTCTTTCCTACCTACTACATCCTTGTGGACATGATTTTACTTCCTGAGTCCAGTCGGTTTGATTCTTTCTCCTGCGTTTCTCATCCCTTCTGTCCTCCCTCTCCAGCAAGGCTTAATCAGGGATTTGGTAAGTTGATCCTGAGTGTCCACTGGGTGCATGTTTGATAACCTGACCACTTGTAGGTAGTAGCCTCCTCTCATGTAACCACATCTTAGTGTCAAATAGCAGTGAGCGTGCTAGATTTAGCTTCTAACCTGTTTAACACTTAACCCATCTCTGTGTTAAAGGACCACATATGTAATGCACGAGATGATCCGCTTCAATGATTAAGTCCCCACACTGGTGTTGTCTGCATTTATTTGGCTTTTATGTGACCGCTTAATGCCTTAGGAATGGGAAGTCATCAGCATCTGGAGTTCAACTTTCGACTCAAAGAAACAGTGTCTTCTTTTTGATTTAGCCACAGCTCAAATTCGTTAAAAGGCATAGAAGACTCTTTCATGCGGAGATCCTCCAAAAAATGGCCAAATAGGCAATAACAGGAGATCTGCCATTTGTGCCTTTTACACAGAACCCATTGAAAGTGGGATTTTGCAAAACTGTGCACGCTGTCATACAGTGACAGGGCATCACTCAATCTGATCAGTAGATGACGCCAGCATCTGGTGTCATGTGTAATGTAACATACTTGGCGGACAGCAACAGTTGCTGTCAACACAACAAGAGGGGTTGGCAAAACTTCACACATCTGTCCCGGCCTGTTTGAAATAGGGTTTCAAACCTGCACTAGGGTCTCAAACTAGGGTGGTGTTTCAAGCCTGGGTTGGGATTTTGAATAATGGCTTACAACCTGGGTAACGGTAGTAAACGAGGGTATGGGTTCAAACTAGGGTTAAGGTTTCAAGACCGGGTTAAGCTTTCAAACTAGTTTGTATTTAAAATTGGGGTTTTAATACAGCGTTTTGAAATAGGGTTTGAAGCCTGGGTTTCACTTTTGAACTAAATTGGGTTTTCAAAGTAGGGTTTCAAACTGGGTTTGGGAGTTTCAAATTAGGGTTACAAGACAGGTGTAGGGTTTCAAGCCTGGGTTCTAATTTTAAACTAGGATAGGGTTTAAAATTAGGCTTTTGGGTATCAAATTAGGCTTTAAAGACAAGTTTAGTTTCCAATTAGAGTTTCAACTAAGGGTGAAGGTCTCAAAATAGTGGTCGAGTCTTGGTTAGTGTTTCAAGTTGAGGTTTCAAATTTGAGTTTAAAGTAGGGTTTCAAAGGAGGGCTTCAAATCTAGGTTCAGGGTTGAAAGTAGGGTTTCTAGCCTGGATTAGGGCTGTCGCTTGCCTCTCTTACAGCTCTGATATACAGTACCACAGAAGGGAGGGAGAAAATTGCTTACTTGATCCCCCATTGTGGGTTGGTGACAGGAAAAGGTGGTGAGAAAACGGGTGTACATACATTCAATGCATGCAGTGTTGCATGGGTTGGAGTTCTCCTTTAGCCCTTGGTTGGGACATCAGCTCCTCTGTCCAACTTGGTGACACTATGTGGGGGTCTTGGTGATGGGTCATCAAACATACACAAGTAGCGTATAACGCGTGCATGCGTATCTGTATTTCAGATCTCAGCCCGCATCCTTGAAGCCCACCAGAACGTGGCCCAGATGAGTCTAATTGAGGCCAAGATGCGCTTCATCCAGGCGTGGCAGTCGCTGCCAGAGTTCGGAATCACTCACTTCCTGGCCAAGTACGATTTAGCCTTAGACGATAACATACAGTAGTAGTTCACTAAAACGTTGACTCAAAATGCCTATACAGTGAACCCTCGCTACTTCGCGGTTCGACTATCGCGGATTCACGACTTCGCAGGGTTTTTCAGATATGGACATTATTACAGTACCCATCTTATTTTTTTAATTTAATTTCAATTGTTATTGCTAAGTAGTGTGCAATAATGTGAAATGATTATCCTATAAATAATATGATAGAGAGGGTTTTAAAAGGTCAAAATACACTTTAAATAATTAAATCAATACGGTGTCTCTACTTCGCGGAAGTAGAGTCCTGGAACCTAACTCCTGCGATAAATGAGGGTTCACTGTACATTGTAGTGATTAGGGACTATGGAATGAGTGAATTATTCCGAACGCAGTGAATCGTTCATTCATTCCCTACACCCTAATCACTGTTGTAGGGATTTTTAAATGGTGAACCACATGGCTCACTGAAAGGTCCACTAAAAATTCCTATGCTGTCCAGTGATTAGGGAATGAGTGAATGATTCCGAATGCAGTCGGTGCGTTTGGAATCCTTCACTCATTCCCTACTCCCTAATCGTTACGATTTTGATATAGTGGATCGATAGGGATTTGGAAATTTGGAAGCGGGCCCTTCCGTCACGGTACCCGCTCACACACATCTGCGATCAGGTTCCAGGGCGGCAAGCGTGACGAGCTGATTGGCATCACGTACAACCGTCTGATCCGCATGGACGCCGGCACCGGGGACGCCATCAAGACCTGGCGCTTCAGCAACATGAAACAGTGGAACGTCAACTGGGAGATCAAGATGGTACAAAACACCTTAGCTTAGCTTTAGCTGTTTCAAATAAAGGTTTGTAGCCTTGGCTAGGATTTCAAGGTAGGCTTTCAAATTGTGATTTCTAGCCAAGGTTTGAGTTTCAAATTAGGGTTTGAAGCCATGGTTAGGCTTTTAAATTAGGATTTAGTGCCTTGGTTGGGGTTTCAAAGTATGATTTCAAACCAATGTTTGGGTTCAGGGCCTATGTTAGAGTTTCAAGCCATGGTGGTTTTCATCTAATGAATTTGGGACTTAAGATTTAAAAGTAGGCTTGCAACTAAGGGCTTCAAACTTGGGTTAGAGTTTCAAATTTCAAATCTTGGGTTCGGGCTTCAAATTATGGTTTCAAATAGGTGTTAAAGTAAGGTTTCAAAGCACAGTTACAATTTAAAATGGATTCAAACCGGGGCTTGGATTTCAAATTAAGGTTTTTGGCAGTGGTTACGGTTTCAAGACTGTGTTAAAGTATGTTCTCAAATTAGGGTTTTAAGCATGGGTCAGGATTTAAAGTTAATGTTTCAAAGTAGGGTTTCAAACAAGTGTTCAAATTTCAAACTAGAAACCAGGTTTCAAATTCAGCTTTCAAGCATTGGTCTGGATTTAATGTAGGGCTTCAAGCATACACAATGACGTCACACACAGATGCTAACGGCAATAGCATGGAGCCTCAATATGCATCTGTTATCCGTCTTCTTTTTGTTTGTTTGTCTGGCGCCCTCTGCAGGTGACCGTGGAGTTTGCGGACGAGCCCAGCCTGTCGTTCATCTGCGCCGAGGTAGACTGCAAGGTGGTCCACGAGTTCATCGGGGGTTACATCTTCCTGTCCACGCGGGCCAAGGACCAGAACGAGACCCTGGACGACGACATGTTCTACAAGCTCACCAGCGGGTGGGTCTGAGCGGACCTAATGAGTAGGACCACCACCCGCTCACTTTATCAGAACCGAGTCCATGGATTGCCACGCTCTTGGTTCCCACTAGTAAAGCGCGCGCTACATGGTGGCTAGTTGAATTTTATGGCACTCGTAGTGTGCACTTTTGCCTCACTAGTAACATGTAGTTGACCTACTAGAGAGGACAAAGAACGTACTAGGAGATGGACCTCAAGCTAGATATCGAATAAATAATAGTATCCTATTTATTCAATATTCTTGGTATCTACATATAATTGACAGTTCAGCATACTAGTAGAATGACCGACCGTCTTACCAGTAATGTTTTTGTACACTACTGTAACATTTTTGCATGCTTGTAGTACAACTCTGGCATACTAGTAGGACAACTACCAATTACTAGTGAGGCAGAACTACCAGGGGGTACTTTGGTGCTATGAGTAAGAGCCAGGAGGTTACTAGTGTCTGACACATCCCTATATGCGAAGTCATTTGCGCATTTATTGGATTTCCTACTAGTGCCCTGGTGTCCATGTACAAATGTGGTCTTTGTCCTCACTAGTAAGTCAATTCAGCACAGTAGTAGAACAACGAGGTCGCACTAATAGGACAACTACATGTTACTAATGGAAATTAATCTTAGTCCTCACTAGTAAGACAATTTGGTGCACTAGTAGCATGATGAGAGATCAATAGTAGAATGATGAGAGTGGACTAGTACGATGACCTGGGCTCACTAGTAGGATGACCGGAGTCCACTAAGAGGACAGCTACTACTGAGGCAAAACTACTAGTTGGCACTTTGGCACTACTATTAGGGTCCATGAGGCTACTAGTTTGGGACACATGCCTCTATGGAAAGCGGTACTTTTCCTCACTATTAAGACAATACAGTGCACTAGTAGACTGAGTGGGGCAAAATAGCAGTAATAAAAGCATGCAGTTTTCAATGAGTGCACTGTTTTGCCTCACTAGTAACACATAGTTCTTCTACTAGTGTGAAAAATGTCATGCCGTTGAAGAAGGCAGTAGTGGAAACCGCATTACCAGTTAGAAACGACACTCATTCTACTAGTGTCATGAATTGCCTTACCAGTGAGGACAGCGCGTACTAGTACCTGGACACGTCGGCGATCTAGTATGATATCGAATAACTGCTCAAAGGGCTTTCCCCAGCCTCTCCCCTAGGTCCTAAAAGCCACCCGCTCCCCTGTAAGCACTTGGACACCATAACATTGAATTTGGGCTACTTGGACTATCTTCCACTAAGACACCACACCCACTTTGCATGAAGTGTTAAGTCACTTTTAATATTGAGCAAAATTATGAAATATTACTATCCGCATTGTTTTTTTTGTTTTTGTTTTAATACACTCGGTCTAACAAAACGGATGTGTAAAATAATCCTCATATTACCTCTACCCGTCTCTCACGCCACATAGTATTATTCGTCTTCTCAATAGGATTTGTATGAGAACGCACCAGCAAAGGCCACACACCACCCCACAATGAATTATGCAAGCAACATGAAGTATTATTATTTTTTTTGTAACTAATGTAAAAACACAGCTTTTATAGAATTGTACAGTCTTTTTCTCTCTGCTTTGAGGGGTAAATGTTTGTGTGCGTTTGTGCACGCGTGTTTGTGCGCAAGTGTGTGTGCGTGTGTTCTTAACGTGACGAATGACAGCGCGTATGCCATTGTCAGTCATAACGTTAAGATGAAAATATCCTAAACTTACGGAAATGCATAAGTTTCTTTTACTCAAACACTACTTTGCAGCTTTTTGTTGTCGTCCAAAAAGTATTTTACGAAATATGAAGTTGTCTTCGTTTTTTTGTTTTGTTTGCCATTCTCATGTCAGGAGTGACGTTGCATGTCCTGTTCTTGTTGTTTTTGACTGTAAAAATACATGCATTTATTTTAAAAAAAATAAAATTAATTTTTATTTAATGCCTCACTTGATTTCTTTCGGTTTAATTCAAAATGTTTCAAAGTTCAATATTTTTTCTCCAAATTCGGACTGTTCTAAGATTAGAAGTTAAAAAAAAAAAAAAAAAAACATCCTGGGGGATAAAAAATCTGATTGTCAGAAAATTACTTTTTTTAAAGAAACAAATTTGACTTTAATCAGATGAATGCACTATACAATAGTTAAAGAATTTTCTTGAAAAGGTATGACCTTGGGGGGGGGGGGGGAATGCGACTTTGTTCTTAGAAACAAGACTTCTCCTATTACAGCTCGGTTGTAACATTACTTCTCATGTGAGTGGCAGTAAAATTCTAAATACTGTAAAGTGATTTGAACCTTGCACCTTGTATTGTTTTTCCAGTTTAAAATAAATAAATAAATAATAATGGTACAAAAGGAGTTTGCAACAAAAAAAATACACATCACACTTGCACTAACTACATTTTCCCACCAGAGGGGAGTGCAGTAACTTGGATTTGGCTTCCCAAAGTTGACCCCCTCTGAAGGATTCTTACTTCTCTCCATTGTCAACACCAATCAAACCGCACACAGAGGAGAGATGATAGTAGAGTGGTTGCCTTGTCTTTCCATTTGCACATTTAGATGAGCGGGCATCGTATCGGGCACCTGCTACAACTCACTCGGACAGAAAAAAATGACGGAAGAAAGTTTTAGTTTTGAAGTGTTTTTATTTTTATCTCAGTAAAAAGTGAATGTAAATTAAAAAAAAGTTAACCCATTTTGTGGGGAAATTTTAAAAAAATATAAAAATTTGCTCAGAGATTTTTGTAAAAAAAACAAAAACATTTTCCCTCAAAAAATAGAGCATCCTTAAAAATGATTTTTAAACTAAATTCTCTAAGCAGAGTTGATTGTTTTCCATGTGACCATAATTTTCTTTCACCTAGATTCAACTTCAGTCATTACCTGACACTTTTGCTATGCTTCGTCAAATTGCCTGGTGGAATACATTGTGGTCATCCAGGGAAGTCTTTGTCCCCCCCCCCCCCCAAAAAAAAATCCTTGAAAAATCAGGAAAAACAACACACCAACCCGAGTATTGACACCAAATAATGCTTAATCTCCTTGTATCCTAGCCAGATGCACTACATCATTACTCAGAGTCAGTGTGGCCACTTGAGAGCCACATCAAACCAAAAGTGACTTGTTTCCATGGAAAACTACTAAACATGACATGATGCCAAGACTCTAATGATAATATCATCAGTTCTGTGTCGCAGTGTTCTCATCTAGTCTTGTCGAATAACAAGACTTTTTTTTTTTTTCCTCTTCCTCCTCAAACAATTTGTCTGGACTGATGTCATCCGTAAAGAACACCATTACACATTGAGACTTTTGGATGCTAATGTGCCGGTATAGAGCCGGTCTACCCTTGACGACATGTCACGTGACTACAGGGCCAACCAACATGGAGCCTCGTGCTGCTGCTGTTGATGATGATGGTGACGTTCCCTTTCATCACTTCTTCACTCAAAAGAATAAAAACAAGTGACGTTAAGAAAAAAGTCACATTGGGGAAAATGGCTTTGCGATGATGTGACAATGTGGTGACGTTCATGGCTGGTGAGGCACTGACAGAGTCAGATTTATAAATTTATGAGACCGCGTGGCAGCCTGACATATAAAACTGGCCAAAAATGTTTATAGATGACATTTTTACATAATTGGCCATAAGGAGCATTGCATTCACAGTGTTTTAGAGAGAATGTATTTTACCATAGCAATTTCTTAGGTGTTAAATTACTTAGTGGTCGGGGTTGAACGACTAAAGATCTTTTGTAGTCGAATACAATGTGACGAAAGTCGAATTGAAGTCGATTAATTGGTGACATCACTGATGTTTTTATTTGCACAGTACAGCGGTCCCCAACTTTTTTCGTGTCACGGAGCAGTTGCATGTAAAGACACATTTCGACAATCCGGAAAAGAAACAAATAAAAACAAATGATTAAAAATACAACTCATCATGACGCTGAACGTAATTAGTGGATTAGAGTCGTGTGCGTGTTTCCCTTTAACAATCCAGTTGCTCTCATCTTGTATTTCTAAGCGTAGCATGTCGTAGCCAGGCTCCCAAAAATCAAATATTTGTCTATTTGACTTGACTTATTGTATTTGAGAATAGACTTGCTACCAATCTAGTTTTTGGTCAAATATTCCCACACTCTTATAGCATCCAAAGAGCCATATACTGTATTATACTGACATCAGTGTTTTGCGATGTTGGTTTGTGTTTTATCGTACAACTTCTACTATAAATAAAGTTCTCGTTAGCACACAGTTGTTGTCCGTGCGTTAATAGACAACATTTTGGCGACCAGAAGCTAGCGAGGCTAGCCGATATTTTTCTCCACCGCCATCTTACTTTCATACTCTCGATGCGTGCGAATGAATGAAGATTGTATCGCCTTGCTGGCCGCACATTTCGCTGCTCCAAAAAATGTTTTAGTCTGGCGAAGGCAGCAGACAGGCGAGTCGAAGTCTTCTGGAAATTGGCCAATTGGAAGACGAGAGGCCAAAACAAGTGATTAGCGATTAGTCAACTTCTTTACGAGTGTACCACGTGGTTTATTTTCTGACCTAATGTTTGAAGCAGATCTGGGAAGAACACTTTGCTCGCTCAAGCAGGGCAGAACAGACATCATCCGCTTCTTCTCAGCACTCATTTTCTTAAGACGCGCGATTCGAAAAAAGCTTGGTAATAAGTCACATTTTTGCTCAGAACACAACGATGACAATCGAGTCACCCGCGATTCTAAAAAAAAAACTAAAATTGGGGCATTTGTAAGTCAAAGTACCAGTGTACTATTTTATTCCCAACTAAGTTCTCAGGAGAACGTGATATAATTTAACTGTTCTGGTGAGTTTACTTTCAGTAATGCAGAATTCCAAAGCAGCGGTGATGGATCGGCGTATGAAAGCCATTACTAGTGACTGGCTCGGCACGTATACATGATGGATGGCTGATATCTGCTTTAAATCTCTGTTCAAGTGGCTGTCTCGCCCATTCCTAAGCCACGGTTCAAAACTGCTGTGAGGAAAAACAAAGCGTATAAGAATAGCTTTTTTTGTCTTAAAAGGTCAGGCGGGGAATTTCGATGATCTGTTAATAAAAATCATGAATATTTCAGTGTGTGTGGTAAATATGTAAAATACGAGTTACACATTTTGAATTGAACCACCGAAATAGGTTCTCCGTGCTATTCCAATTTATTTAGATGCAACAAAAACATCTTTATCTATACTCGTGAACAATTAACCATTAATTATTATCTTCATCAAAAACCCAAAAGAAAAAGCTAAACAAACCTCAGAGTTGTTCTTTTGATGCTTGCTGAAGAGGCACATTTTCTCCAATATTTTGCTCAAAATTCCAACAATAGTGTGTCACGGGTGTTCGATTTTAGAGATTCCAGTGTACATTTTTGAAAGACGGAGAAAACAATTGTGGTATGTGAAAGAATCACTGAATTCAATGTTCAAACATGCATAACGTTACCTCATTTTTTATTTTATTTTATTTTTTACTCAGGACAGTACATTTGTTAAGTACAATTCAGATGTATTTAACCTTGAAGTACAACTCATTGTCATTTAATGATTTAGAACTGTTTGTTTTGGAACGTCTTTATAGTCACAATTTTCATTAAACGTGTATGTGCAATACATTTGACTTCAATCATTATTTAAGCACAGTGTTAGTGTTCCAACTGCTTAATTCTACAGTGGCTTACAATAATAGGAAATATACTTTGTAGGAATAAAAAGTTTGAAAACCACAGTGGTGGGGAACTCCGTCCCCTATATTCCCATTTTTTAAGTGTTACTAGTTCTACAAGTGTATTAAGGAGATCCATCCCTCAGTTATCGGCAGTTCCATGTTTACCCGGCTCACCACGGGGGCCGAGGCACCTGCCCACAGCACCCTACTCGATCCAGGCCGCACACAGCCCAGGCCCATCTCCATGTGGGTGAGAGGATGTTTATGTGTTGTAGGATTCAGGGAGGAGGGAGGGGGAAAAAGTCGGACATGTAAGCCAAGGGGAACAATGTGCCAGGTAGGCCTCTGATAGCAACCCTCCACCCGCCTCCTTTGGGAGCTCTTCTCATGACTGAATGACAATTGATGGGAACAGAGGAGGAGATGTGGGGCGATTAACCTCTAAACCTCTATGCGGACAAACTTCAAGATGTTTCATTAAATACGTTTTCTTTGGAACGCTTGACAATGTTTACTAGGAGATCTTCTGCAGACACACACATGAAGTGCTGTGCATCTTGTCAACTACAAACTATCCTCCTTGAGGTGACACCTAAACCCAAAGCGTGTAGTCCAGAAGATGTTCCAGAGAACCTAAAAGTCGGATTTTCCTAGAAGCTATTCGGTCAGTGTTCTTTCCACACTCACATATTACACGTGTGCTCATGTTTACATACCCTTGGAAAATTTGTAATATGTTTAGCATATATATATATATATATATATATATATGCACAAAAAAACTAATGAGATGGTCCCCATTCAGTCATAAGTCATATTGCCAGTATTGGACAATTTCTGCCATGGTATGTATGTGTGTGTGTGTAAATATAAACATGCCAATTTTTGGTGCTTTTAATGTGTGGGTTCTATGTGTGTACATGTCCTAACCCACGAGTCATAAAAACAGAAGACTACAAGCTCCCTAAACCATAAATTCACCACCTAGCCAACCCAAAAGATCACGGCACAAAAAAAAAACAAAAAAAAAAAAGAAAACAACTACATGCATCCAAGCACCACTTGAGCCATAAAAAATGTGCGTTTTTCAAGCTCATGTGTTGGGAAACTGCTCTGCAGTCTGCCGTGGCCTGTAGCCTGGCGTCGTCAGTACGAACCTGGACACGGTCACACCTCTTTCATCAGGAGTAAATCAGCAGTTAGCTTTTTCCCTCCGGAGACGAAGCTCCCTGTTCTCCCAAAGTGACTGGCAGGAAAAAGCCAATGCCCTTTGATCCCCCACTTTTTTTTTTTTTTTTTTGTGGTATACCCCGCTAGGAAACAGTGACTCATTACTTAGAGCAGGTTTACTCATGTCAGGGAGGTTTTACTTCTGCCTTTCCACAGTTTCCACAACCGTCTTGTTGTTGTCCTTCCCTACGGACCTCCCTCGCAGCAAACCTCTCATCTGCATTTACTGAGCTTGTTGAAATCAAAGTTGATGGTCTCAAAGTAAGCAGAAAAATTTCAGAGGAAAACATTTTTCTCCCTGTGGATTCTCCAAACGAACAGGTTTCCACATGGTGCTGCAGATGGCGGAGCAGCTTGCTGTAGTTGTGTGTTCAAAGAGCCAGACAAACTTGTAACTTGAGAAGCTTAAACGAGGAACATTCAGACTTCATTATTAGCGACTGCCAGCTGCCAAGTACATGGTTTCATTCACGCTGTATGATTAGTGAATAATTTGTAGAATTTCGCCACGGGTGAGAGACAACCGGGTTTGTTCATGGTTGTAATGAACTCTGGTGGGATTTCTCTACCAGTGCAGATTAGATGTGAACACAATCATGTGAACCCTGGTGTCTTCCAAGACTGCTTCACCAGGTGAGTCTGGGTAACCCAAAAGGCAGCCGTACTGTTGAAGTTTGGGTATTGTTGCACATTTTTCCTTAAAACGCTGTCCAACGGCATTTTATCTCTTTCGTTGCCATCCGTTGTCAACCTCCTATCTACGCTTTAAGACGATTTTGAATTTTTAACATGAGACTCTCAGTGTTCCACTGCATGAATCGGTAAAGGTGTGAAGCTGAACAAGCCCAGTAAAACGTGTTACTACCGCCGTGTTTTAACCAGTTCAGGGGGTCATCAGTTTATGACGGTGTTTTGGTCCTAATTTGTACATAAGTCAGAAAATGCAGTGGTCTATGAGTTTGAAAGTCATAATTACAGTGAATGTGTGTGAGTGATCCACGTGACCATGTATTCTTACGCCACGTTCCGTTCGTAACCACGAAACGGCGTATGGCGAGACTGTTGTGAACCGAAGATCTCTGCCAGAACCAACAGAGACTCAAAAAAAGGTTATCACTGTTCCTTTGTTGCAATAAATCATGTTCCGACAATCCTGGATAATGAACAAATTGTTATAAACTGGTGATTGAACAAAAAATTGTTAAACCAAATGTGAATGATCAGCGTCAAAATCAGTTAAATTAGCCATTCAACTATGATGATGTTACTGTAAAATATCAACGAACTGCTTTGATGGAATCGTGTATTTTGTGGAAACATGTTTTACTCTGCCATAAAAATCCATTCGCCATTATTATACATAATGTCTTTGTTTGGACATAGACATTCCGCCCATTTTGAAATATTGAACGTACAACACGAGATGATTGTGCAAAGACAGATTTATGCATCTATGGTAAAGTGGTCAAATGAAAGCCGTTTGTGGTGTGCTTTTACAAAATATTTGCAGTTATTGTGATTGTCATCGGACAAAGACAACTTTTGATATTTACATTGCTCCTAAAACCAGATCCGGTCTTGATTTTCATGATACCAGTGTCAACCTTCGGTAAACCAGGAACAAGATTTTCAAGCAAAGTGCACCATGTATCAATTTTTGTTTTAAATGGTTTTGTACTGAAAAACATAATAAGCATGAACACAACCTATCGAAACCAACAATAACTTGTAGGCTATGTGCTTGGGGTGACACTTTTGACTAGGTGAACATAAATACCTGTGGAGCTAATACAGATCCAGGTGGAACCCCAATAGAGTATTTTTTGCTAAACATAGGAAAAAAAAGTAGTCTTATTTTGTAAGATGGCATTTGATCATTTGTCAAATTATAATGGGTTTAACTATCCATCCATCTTCTTTACCGCTTCTCCTCACTAGGGTCGCGGGCTGCTGGAGCCAATCTTTGGGCGGGAGGCGGGGTACACCCTGAACCGGTCGCCAGCCAATTGTAGGGCACATAGAAACAAACAACCATTCGCACTCACATTCACACCTACGGGCAATTTAGAGTCTTCAATCAACCTACCACGCATGTTTTTGGGATGTTGGAGGAAACCAGAGTGCCTGGAGAAAACCCACCAAGCACGGGGAGAACATGCAAACTCCACACAGGCGGGGCCGGGATTTGAATCACAGTCCTCAGAACTGTGAGGCAGATATGCTAACCAGTCGTTCACCGTCCCACTGGGTTTAACTACACATACAGTAAATACACATACAGTACCACGGGCAAGGTTGTAGTGTCTAAAAAATGTATCCACAGCCAAAACAACATGGAAATGATTCTGCAGCTTAGCAAGGGATTCTCTTGGATGACTCACAACTGGCCAAGCAAAGCACGAGTCAGACACAAACATACACACACTTGTAGACGCTTTCACAGCTACACAGCCTCGTGGGGGTAGCCTAGTGTTGTGCTCGCATGGCTGCAGAAACAAGAACTGTCATAAACACGGACACCTTCCTGGAAGGTGTTCAGGTAGCAGTCAGGAATTTGCAGGAGTGTAACGAAGCCTTCCCTGGTGGACGAGCTGGTAACAGTTCACGCGACTATTGGGAGGGCAAGCTACTCTGTCCGAGTTATTGGAGGTTTGAGCCAGCGAGTGGATAATTCAATCGTAAAATATTACGTTTGGCGCCATTATAGGCCCATCACCGCGGAACGAAATGGGTTTATGGCCGCTGAACATTGTCTCGCACCCCTGTGTCGTGTGCACTTCATTTAATATGTGCAGCCAAACCCCATACAGATAAATAACACTGAAATATGTCGTACTACATCCTGTAGCAGAGACCACAAGGTACCAGAACGAGCACAACAAGGGTGTCTCGGGTCATCCTTCATAATGCAGCTAGGCTCTGTGGCATTTAAAATGATCCAAGGGGGTCTACAAGGGGTGTCCAATTCTTTCCTGGCCCAGTTTTATGAGCCTCCGGAGGGCTGTACATTCTCATAAATGCTACTGTTATGTGTTGAGAAACCTTTTCAGGTAGTATAGCCAAAGCACCCTCCGCTTCCATTTTTGTGACGACCTTGAGGAGTGTTCTTTGTGCTTTATGCTTTTCGAAAAAGTTCCAATACTGTGGTATCAATCAGAATGGATAAAGTGGTGTTCTTCTAAAAGGTAAGGTAAGACTTTGACATAAATTACAACCTAATCTGATGTGAGCTATGAAATAAGAATTTGAATCATTTCTGACTGTGCTTTAGTCGATAGTAGATTTGATTGATTGATTAATCCGCTATACAGTATGCGAAACGTCACATGACCAAACCCAGAAAAAAGGAATAGCTGGCTTCCTGTGTAAGCTAAGCTAATGAGCATGACTGGTTTGATTACATGATTGTTTGAAGCCGAACTTGCAAAAATCTTATTTTCTTTATGGCTGGTGTCTTCGGACAAAAGTTAAATATAATTTTTTTTAAATACATTTTAACACAAACAAAACTTAAACATCGAATATTGTAATGTTTGGTGGCTCTGTGGTGAAATCTTGTTTTAAAAAAGGACAAGGTAGACATTTAAAGTTCATATGTTATTTTTTTTGGCACGGTCCCTTTCGCCATTTTGCCAAATGCGGAAATAGGTTGCGCATACAGTATACCGGATTGAGATGTTGGGGTCTTATAAGGCAGAAAAAAATGGGGACAGCAGCAACATGGAGAAACGTGAAACTCAGTCTAATCTGGATAAAACATATTCAAGTAACTGATCTATTTTTTTTTCAGTTGTTATCATTAGCTAATACATTTTTTGATTTGTTAAGTCAGTTCACAATGTAAACTAAGCTATGGAAACATGTTGCTCATAAAAGTCTGAGCCAAAGCTAATTAGTTCAGAGGGAAACTATTTTGTGTGCGGATACGTTTTCGTTCGGAAACATTCAGCAATGACAAGAGCGGAGAGATCCACTTATCTAGCCAGCTAATGGCGGCGTAGCGGCTGACTCGCAATGGTTGTTCTCGTATCAAATCAAGTCGGTATCCTACCTTTGACTGACATCATATAGTCATATACTGTTGCTACCAACAATAGCACAACACCATCCTGAAATAATGTTCAATCGCTAATTTAATATGCTAGAAGAAAATGCTCATTAATAATCCTGGAATTGATTTAAATTACATAATACGCGCCATGTCGCCGGCGTTAGCAGCCAGTGGCTAGCTGCTAGCGGCAAGAACCCGGTGGGCTCGCGACAGCCGGCGGACTACTTTTCAAAAGGTAGTTTAACAGGCAAAAATGAAAAATCTGCACACTTAACAGCGTGCCAACACCAAGCCGATTCATTATTATTATTATTATTTTTTTTTTTTAACAAATCAAGCTTGCTTAAATGTGCTGAATTCGCAGGAAACACGCTCCTGTAGTTTCAACATCACTTCCAGTCTGCGGCTGACGACGATTTGGCTAAACATGGCGCCCAGTTTAATTCTTATTACACGAACGCAATATTAATTAGAGTACTTTTTTGTTTGTTTGACTAATGTCGGCACATGCAATGTGTTAAAAAAAGGGTTTAGTTAACCTTTAGGAACATTTCAGTTCTGTTCTTTAAAAAAAAATTATAATAATGTGAGTACAGGATTTATTTATTATTATTTTTAAACAAGTATCAGTACCGATACCTGAAAAATGTACTCGGGTACGAGTAACCAAAATGTTTGGACTTGGTCGCTTCCCACCACTGACATCGCTGCGTGTGTGTGTGCGTGTGCGTGTGCGAACCTGCTGCTAGCTCCTCCATCCACAGCCGCAGTCAGTCACACAGTCAAGCCGACGTGAGGACTCGTCGCTCGGGCTTCTCCGGTAGAAAAAAAGAGTCGCCTTTCAATCAACCGACTGTGGAGGGAAGACGGGAAGAAAAAAAAAACGAAAAAAAAACCGAGGACAATGTTTGACACGACAAGTTAGCTTTTTTTTCTTTTTTTGGTGGTACGAGAAAGACGGGATTTGAGGGGGGCGGGGGAGCACGTGGAACGTTTTAAAAAGCAAACAAGCTGGTGAGTAGATAACGACAGTCATGAATGTCTGACGTGTTGTGTGACAGGGAGATAATGTAAGTTTTACACGGTGTCCTTACCTTCCGTGTTGTAAGTTATATCAACTTGTTGTTGTTGTTGTCCCCCCCCCCCACCCCCCACGTCTGGCTGTCGGAACAAGTGTGCGTGCAGGTAGCTCATTAACTGCCTTTTTGTGGTTCAAAACAACGATTTCTCCACACGTCCAACGACGACTTTAACATTATTTTTGTTAAGGTTTACATTCTAATATGCTTAGTTTGGAAGCTCTCCACTTCAATTGTCAATTTAGGTGACGTAAGGTTCTGAGTGGGGAGGTAAACTACTCCTTACTTCATCACCTCAACAGTGAGTTTTAGTTTTTTAAAGCCTCACGAACCCATTGTGTTAAATTTGCTTCCCCGTGTTAAATTTGACATTGCTCCCAAACCTGGTTCCAATCTGAATTAAATTTGGCTTGACATTACAGCTTCTCACTGGAGTGCTCACTCACAGAATATTCCAATCATCTGATGTACCTGTAAAAAAAAAAAAAAACATGGGAGTTTTCTACAACCATTTTTAAATTGACGCCCAATATCGATCCATTCCAGATTAAATTTGGTTTGACCTAACATCTTTTGATGTGTACAGACAGCAATATCAACTTGACAGATGCCCTAAAAGTTGTTCAATGTTAAATGAGATTTCCTGTGTTAAATTGACATTTCTGCCAAATCTGCCTTCAATTCAATTCAATTCAACTTGATTTGAGTTAACAGCCTTTGATGCTCCACAGACGGCAAACTTGGACGTGACAAATAACCCCAAGCGACTCAAATATGGGGTTTCTGACTGTTCTTACGCACAGCAAATTTCATTCAAATTAGATTAAACCAAATTTGACATAACTGTTTTTGAAGTTCTTTAGCAAACATTTTCTGTCTGTGCTTATGCAAAGCAAATTCCGTTCAAATCATGTAAGAATTTATATAAATGACTATTAAATGTGATTTTTTTATTTATTTTTTTATACATCAAATTTGAACTTTTGGCAAATCTGGATCCAATCCAGATTAAATTTAGTTTGCCATAGACAGCAAATCTTGACTTGACAAATACCTCACGTGACTCACCATAAATGGGCTTTCCCCATGTTGTATACAGTGCTGCCAAATCTGGCTCCAATATTACATCACTGCTTCTGACTGTTTACTGTATGTATTGCAAATTTCATATGTTTACAGACAACACACAATGCTTTTTGATCGCAAATATTGAAAAGGTTTAATATTTTACGATTGACTGTTTTCTGAGCCGATCTCTTTTAACACACCGCACGCGACAGTATAATCACTCCGGATAATCATCTAGAGACTTTTGGGACTTTGCTGAGTTGATCAGAAGGGAAAATTGGGCCCGGTTAGCGGTCATTCAAAGGTACTTAGAAAGCCTTAGCCAAACCGTACAGGTCAAAGATATAGCGCTGACTCTGAATATCGAGCCAATGAAAAGTCCGATTGTTATGCTACGTTCCAGACTGAGAGGGGAAATTTTCAATTTGTAACTTCCGAAGCCCGACGTCAAAGCATTTCAGTCAAAAGTATAACTGTGTAGTTTTGCATTAGCAGTAGAACAACCTAAACATTTTAGCAAATTACCTCATGCAGAGTGGCTATTGTAATATTTTTTTCCACCAGTTTACGAGTAGAATATGTAGTAAATGCTCATTTGTAGTATAACTACGAAATACCGGCAAGTACTCTATGTAGATTCCCCAAGTTCACGGCTAGTAAAAACTACAGTACTTGATCAATGTTCAGATGCGCGTTTCCTAGTTTGAGGTGGAAAATTTCCAGCTCTGCCAAATGTGGTTGCCTTTTTGTCGCGGTTTACTTTTACTTTGTTCTTTTAGTTTGTTATTGTGCAGGATTAAGAAGAATGACCTGACCAATTAGAGAAACAATCTTTAGATAGCGTACCAAGACAGGATTTGTATTTCCTGTTTTTTGACATTGCATGACATAGCATTCCACCTAATTTCCCTTAATTTCTCAGTAAACAATGCTTGAATTTAAACAAAATTTGATTATATGAGTATACAATTTGGTCACTGTGAAAGGTTAAACCTGATTGACTTGTATTTATTTATTTATTATTATTATTATTATTTTTACTCTTATTAGCCTCAAGGCTTCTTATCTGACCTGTGTGTTCTGCTGTGAGGCCCAACTAACCCACTTACGATAAAATATTGCCTCTTCCCTGGAAGGAGTTTAGGGGCAGGACTGAATTTGCTCTGCCTTGCTATAAGAGATAAGCGTATATTTTGTTTGCTCTGTATTTCTTTGTCACATTTCATCCAACATCATGTCTGCTTCTGGGTTGGCACCCAAGCTGTTTTTTACCACACTACTATATGCTTTGGACAGAGAAAACAGTTGTTAATTCTTGCATTTCGTCCTGAATCATAATGTAAAGACAAAAACAGGCGGATGTAAATATATTATGGGATGTACGCTACAGTATATTACCCGACTTATGCAGTTACCAATGTTGGATGAACCTGTCACGAAGAAACATTTCTACTGGACTGTAGCATTGTTTCAATGAATAAAATACTTATTGTTGTATTCAATATCTCTTGGCCAGTGGTCATTGTTGAGGATTTCCCAAATGTATTGTCATGGGGGTACGGTGCTGGACAATATTGTGCTAGTTTTTTGGTGAATGACAAGAGGTAATGCTTCGTTAGAACTTGGTCACAGTCATGAGTGGCTCACTCAACTAAGAAAATAGTCAGTCCCTCTGTAGTTTTTGGAGAGACAATGTTTGAGATCTGCTATTGTGATCAGTATCCCACCATGTATCTAAATTTTAGCTTACATTATCACACAAGGATTGAAGACTTGATAGAGAAGCATGATCTGAAACTGGTGGGAGCTATCCTCACACTTCTGTAATTTTGTTTTCTGGTCTGGAGCAAAACTGAAATGATACATTTGGTCATGGTTCACTTTGTGGTTGACATTGGGATGGGAACTCTACAAAATTTTCTTCAATCAATAAATTACGTGGATAAAAATGTGTAACATGTTGAGCTAAGTGTAAGAACAGTGGTGGCAATTTTAGTGTCTCTGAACTATAAAAATGGCTTTAATTTTATATGTATGCAAGTTTCTTATGTGCAAACCATGTCAAGCTGTGCTGCATATGAGAAGTTGCAACACAGACGCGTTTGTTTGCCTTGCTCGACTGTAGATTTCAGAGTTGCCAGGGGCGTCACGTGCATAGTCAACAGTGCGGTTTTGGCTCAAGGTCGCTTGTGAAAAGTCGTCACAAGATAAGAAGTAACCCTCACAAAAAACAAAACAACCAGAAAAAAAAAAAAAGATAAAACCTATAATTTCAATTTTACTTCTTTGGACAAAACCTAACATTTAAGATGGCTGGAAAACAAATCGAGCGATATTTTGTGGTGGATTGAATTCTTGTCTGGCCTGGATAAGCAATCGTACCTTTGTGCTTGTTTTCCCCCTCACTTTGTGGCAATAAAATAGAAATGTCGCTTTTCATGCCAGGAAAAAAAAAGTTTTTACAACACCGCCTCAAAGTGAGAGAGATTTGTGCACGAGTCCCCAAGTATAGCTTTGGAATGATGCATTGTAACACTGCTAATAAGTATTGTCAGACATTCATACCGCCCCTTGAGTAAGAGAGAGAGAGAGAAAGTTTATCCTTAGCCTGACATGACTTCGAGAGGTGCACAAAAGAAGTCCTAGTTATTTTCTCTCATAAAAACTATGCATGCTAGGACTGTGCAATGTAGCATGATGCAACACCGAAACTGGCTGGCCACCACAGAGACGTAAATCCTTTCCCCATAACATTATGGGATGCACTGTATATCCCGCAGTGTGTACACGTGGCCATGTTGGATATACAGCTGCCCCAAATAAAAACACCGGTGGTTCGACATCACCCTAAAGATGCTCGGGATGTACAAATCCAAGCCTGTGAGTCATGAGGAAAGTCATCTTTTTACAACTATAGCTTGAAAACAAATTCCCGTATCCACGCATTTGATGTTTTAGCTCACAACTGTGTGTTTTGTACGGGATTGCCACAGGGGCGTCCATCCTACGTGGCGGCTGACAGTCCTGTCACGCCAACAATCAATCAAATGGGGACACTGGTGGCTGCTTCATGCTGGCGTCGGGCTAAAGGAAGCCTGGCCCACGCTTCTTCGCTGCTTTCTTTTCCCAAACGGAGGACAAATTTGATTACAGTCTTCTGGCATAAAGGCGGCTGGGAGCACTTCTTTACTGCACTGCACAATTGAGGGAAGCAACATTGGAACTGGAACTCGGGGTGGATGAGATTCGCCCAGAGTTCTTAAAGGTGAGGGTTGGACTCCGCCAAGGCTGCCCTTTGTCACCGATTCTGTTCATAACTTTTATGGACAGAATTTCTAGGTGCAGCCGAGGCGTAGAGAGGGTCCGGTTTGGTGGCCTCAGAATTGCATCTCTGCTTTTTGCAGACGATGTGGTTCTGTTGGCTTCATCAAGCCGAGTGTGAAGCGGCTGGGATGAAAATCAGCACCTCCAAATCTGAGACCATGCGGACTTTGTATCGATCCTTTGTGGTAAAGAAGGAGCTAAGCCGAAGGACGAAGCTCTCGATTTAACGTTCGATCTACGTTCCTACCATCACCTATGGTCACGAGCTGTGGGTCGTGACCCAAAGAACAATATCCCGGTTACAAGCGGCCGAAATGAGTTTCCTCTGCAGGGTATCTGGGGTCTCCCTTAGAGACAGGGTGAGAAGCTCGGTCATCCGGGAGGGGCTCAAAGTAGAGCCGCTGCTCCTCCGCATTGAGAGGAGCCAGCTGACGTGGCTCGGGCATCTGTTTAGGATGCCTCCCGGACACCTCCCTGGTGAGGTGTTCCGGGCACGTCCCACCGGGAGGAGACCCCGGGGACGACCCAGGACACGCTGGAGAGACTACGTCTCTCTGCTTGCCTGGGAACGCCTCGGGATCCCCTCTGAACAGGTAGACGAAATGGCTAGGGAGAGGGAAGTCTGGGCTTCCCTGCTGAGGCTGCTGTCCCTGCGACCCGACCTCGGATAAGCGGAAGACAATGGATGGATGGATGTAAAAGAAGCACTCTCTAGTAGTATACTTGTTTACCGGTATACAGTGGTACCTTGACTTCCCTTGACGAATTAAATTCATCCTGTGACTAAGCTTGTAACTTAATGTTCCTAATTAAAATTAATTGAAATGCCATTATTCTGTCCAAGCCAACAATTTTTTTTTGTTACCTGACAAACAAACAAAAATTGTACCGCACTGAATGGAAAAACAAATAAAACGTAATAAAAGAAAAAGTAATCAACTGCTTTTATAAAGTAGAATTAGTGTAAACAAAAAGTTGAATCCCAGTGTGATCTGCCCTTCTGAATCCCTTTCAAACTCGCAGCACTGTTTCAGTGTTTGCAAGCTGCGGATTGATGTTTGCAAAGAAAAGGGATGTTACTACCCCTCCGCCAACTGCTGCTTTATTGCTTTCTAATGGAAGCTAAAGATTTTCAAGAGGCACATTGCATTCATGTCTTTTCAGGTCCTCTCGAGTGTCAGCTTTTGCTTGTTTTATGGGAAAAGAAAGGCTACTTTGTAACAAAGCTATGAACCAAGCGCGACCGTTGCATTTTGGCCAGGCTCCGAACACTCGCGAGTTAATGGCATGCTTTTTTTTTTTTTTTCTTACTGGGTGATAATCGGCTGTGAAATTTATGTACGTCGTTTGGCTACCACGGTAGCAACAAGGCTCGTCCCATCCGCCAAACATTACATAAGACCGATCCGAGTCGAGGCATATGCGAGGCATCGTAGCTGGCTTCATGTCACAGCCTGGAGGCTCCTGTCTGCCTCTTCTTCGTCTGTCTGTCTTCTTCCTCTCATCCTCATTTTCTCATGCTTCAGAGGACCACCTGAGGGGGTGGTATGCGCTCATCTTTTCCTGGTGACAGCTTGCGGGTAGATGCGAAGCTGCATTCTTGCTCATCTGGGAGGGTGGTGGATGAGGAGGCCGGAAAATGGTTTCCACCGAGAGCAACGTTGTATTTGAAGTTTTTTATTTTTTTATTTTATTTATTTTATTTTTTTTAGGGCGACATCGCTAGTTAGTCTTTTTTTTAGGAAATAACGATGCAGACAAGTGCAACAGTCAATGACCGTTTGAACACGGAATCATTTTTGATATAAAAACACCTGTGACATTTGTTCTTGCTTTGGCCATATCTGAAGGCCCCGTCAGCCCGCGCGTGGCTGTTTGAAATGTTAGATATTCATGTTCGTATGATGCCTTTTCAAACCGTAATGCCAAAAGCATATTGCAAGCCATGACGTTTGTGAGCCATAGGCTGAGCTGCAGTGCTTTTCAAAAATTAGAATTGTTTTTTTTTTAACGGAGTAGACGTGTGGCTAGAGCGCGAGTCATTTACGTTTCCTGTTGGAACTCTTAAGAGTACTCTCCATAAGTACAGTAAATAATGAATTCATACCAAACAGGATTGTTTGACCTTTGTGCAGTGTTGGGCTCGACTGAGCAAAGTTTTTTGCCAACTCGTTGATTATAATGGATGGAGGGAGAGAACGATAACTAATAGCGTAGTTGGTGCTTCTATGCAAATGAGGATGAATGAAGATTGCCTTCACCCGTGTGTGGGTTGTTTGACTAAGAATCCGTTTGGACCATTGTTTACTCCTCGACAATGTGAATGAAAATCTTCGACAAAAGAGCTGGCGCAAGGAATGGAGACTTGTGTTTTCTTCTTTCCATTTTGAGGCTGAACATGTACAGTTGTTGCCGATATCGATCTCTGTCACTTGGCTTTGCGCTCTATGCTAAACTGGCTCACGTTATTGCTGTTGTTCATTTCCGAGCCCAAGCGACATGTTTGATTTTGAGTGTTTCTCCGAGAAATTCTCTTTCGTCAGGCGCCAGAGCTTTTTATGTTCCACTCTGTTCCCCGCGGGCTGACGTCATCCCGATGCAACAATGACCTCCGGCCAACAATAGCCCCCGATGAGACCAGTTTGTTTATGTATTATTTACAGCTCGACTGTTGCCTGCTTCTTGCTTCTCTGCTCCCCTCGGCCCACCACATTATTACTTTTGAAAGCTGGCAGAGCTGGAACAAAGCAACTTTGTAATTTTTCGGTCTGTTGTTTATTAGTGTACTAAAAGCAATCTGTAGCTTTTTTTGGACTGGCCCCGCAGTAGTTCATCCACTGGTTACGAATGACAAATTGATTCCTCAGCTGCAAGGGTGGCTTGTGTGGTTTGGAGAGTTTGTGTGTATCTCCAATGTGTGGCTGATCACATCCACAGATCTCATGAGAGCATTTGGACCTAATTAACCCACTTCTCTGCAGAGGCATCAACTTACTCAACCGAGATAGACTGTCTTCTGATATACTGTCGCCTGTTTACAATGGATTACCTCCATTCAACACCAAACAAATGTCACTTGTCAACTTTGGTGTATTAATAAAAGCAAAATGTTTGTTTTGTGTCTCTATGCGGAACTTCAGTTAGGTACTGCAGTACGACGCAAAATATTTATGAGAGATTTTACGTAAAGAGTTTGACGTGCTTCCGAAAGCAATTTCCTAGCCACGACTTCCGTTAGCCAGAGGCTGAGCTGCACTGTGTTTGTTTCCAGAGTAGACGAGTGGCTGGAGTGTTAGGCAGTTACACTTTCAGTACTTTACTTTCCATGTAAAAACCTGGTATGACTCTCTACCATACTGAATATGTCGTGCCAAAAAGTCAACAATACAAATATAGTGCCAAATACAGCGCCACTTCGCGCTTCACGTTATGTGGCTACAGTGCTTTGCGGGTTTTTCCAAAATATTCATTAAAACAATTAATAAAAATACAGCCATATCGGAAAGACGCGTTGTTTCATGTTGATGCGCGCGAGAGAAGGTTTCCCTGCATCCCAAACAAAGAGATGAGTTGACTCAAAGGCTTTGTACATGCCTTTACATACCTGTACTGTACGGGCGCTCATACAAGGCGCTTGATTGGTTCCCGGCGCGACATCGACCAATGAGCGCACGAGTGCTTTTATCCCGTGAGCTGATTGGCTGCGTATCGTTGCAGCCTCACCCAGCATCTTCCCTTGTTGTGTCTCGTCCACGCTGTTTCGGTTTTTCACCTTTCGCGGGGTGTTCTGGTCCCCATTAACCGCGAAAAATGAGGGAACACTGTAAATGTAACCGTAAGTCTGTCAATTCATATAGAGTTTTCATATTTATGTGTGATCTAGTGAAAGAAGCACCAGTCATACGATACACAATGGCACCTTGATTTATAAATGCCCCAGTGTATGTTTGTTGTTGTTTTTTTGCTTTGTGATGTGAACCAAACTTTAATTTGATTTACGAGCGAGCTTCAGGTACGCCACTGCTGAAGTGAAGTGGAAAAAAACAAAAAAGCCACACTCGCCACTACACAGCTGTTTATTTAATGATACAAACAGTCGGCATTTTGCCCCACCCGTAATTGAAATACGCGTTTGACATAGTCACGTTCCACGTGATCATAAGTCGATTTTTAATTTAGATTACCTATCACGACAATACCGTAAGTCATTTTTATGTGTTCAGATCCATCTCATCTGCCATCTTCCTCTATCTTCCCTCCGCCGACGTAGCTCCAGAGTGCACCTAAACGTTGCCCCGCGGAAGCCCTTTGCCAGCTGACCCGCAAGCTTCCAAGATGAGTGCCAAAGCCGCCATCAACAAGGAGGTTTTCGTACCCCACGACGAGAAGATGCTGGCAGCCGTGCAGGTGAAGCGCAAGACTAAGAAGAAGATTCCTTTCCTGGCTACTGGTGGCCAGGGAGACTACCTGACATTCATCTGCCTCGCAGGTCAGACCCTTTTAACATGTCTGCCTTAATTCTCACGCTGATGTCCGCAATGATGAGCTTGTTTTCCCTCTACCAATAAAATGACACGCTAAATCAATTAAATGTTGAGCTGAAGATCAATCCAGATTGGATAAACTCTGAAATGTAATCATTGTTTCACTACAAATTGAGGTTTAGGTCTTTTTGGTTTCCTTTTTTTTTAATTGCCTGTTAATTGAATTTTCTCATGCATAGCATTGATGGGTGGAACAACAAGGGCCTGGTAATTTGTGTTTCAGCAGATTATTGAACTATGCGGTCTTTGCGACTGTGTCTGTGCTGTAGGTTTGGTTTGGTGAAAATGAACTATGGAGAGATTGCTAGTGTGATCTTTTTGGTTATGTGCGATCAAAATGTGAACCGTGGTGTGCACTAAAGAAGTGATGGAGTTGAAATTATGTACATATCTAGAAGAAATGGATAAGATAAAAGATCATGCATTTTCTCAGAAAAATGAAACAACAACCATAAAGCAAAAAGCAGCATGCACAGTGGTTATTGTAAGAATACTTGTCTGAGCTTCTCTTTTATACATTTGTACGTCGTGTTGTATTATCTTCACTAAACATGGACTATACTCTGACTACCATAGTTTTCTCATATCGCAGGAAGATGGTCGCGTCTGACGTCATCATCGTCTGATTTAGTAATCAAAGAGGAACTATGCTCCCATCAAAATCATAATCTGTCATTAGTCAGTTTTTAAGCAAGTCATCAAGTTGTGAGACGTACAGTTACGCAAGATTATACAGATATCGATCGATCGATCTATCAATCAATCATTCATTCATTGTCGGAATATTTCATCACCTAAAATGCTTGAAGCCTGGCTGGAACGCTGCATGGCCCACCTTTGTTTCGGTTAGAATGAACTATGATGTAATTTTTCTCTGGTAGTACAGTTTAGGTCAGGTGTAAATGCTAACACACGAACATTGATGCACACCAAACAAACAATTAAAGAGGTGGCCTTGGTCTGCCTTCAAGTGGACTCTGGTGCGGTCCGGTTCACTTCAGTTCAAATGTGAACACTGCACAGACCAAAAACATTAACCAGCATTAAAAGAAAAGCAAAAGGCATGGATTTGTGTTTACACTTTGTCATAATTAGTGGGAGTATGCTGCTAGTGTGGTTCGTTTGGTCGAGCGTGAACGCTATCTTATGTACCCTGGTGTGCACCCAACAAACACTTGGAGTTGGCCTCAGTCTGCTTGCAAGTGATCTCTGGTGCGGTTTGGTTCACTTCAAGTGTGAACGCTGCACCTACCAAAGACACAAACTAGTTGGTAAAATGATGGTGCAGTTTGTTGGGTTCAAGTGTGAACTATTACTGTTACTAACTGTAAACCGATCTCTGCTGTGAATTCAAGTGAACACTGATGCCGTTTAGTTCGCTTCAGTTCAAGTGTGAATGCCCAGTGTTAAAATGGCAGATACCGCTGATCAAGTCAAGTGTGAATGCTACCTTCCAAACCCTGGTGCGCTCCAAACGAATTCTGGTGTGGTTTGGTTCTCTTACAGTATGACCGCTACATGGAACAAAAGGCACAAACTACTGTAGTCATAAAATTAAAAATATGCAATTTTCTTCACTCAAGTGTGAACAGGTCGGCTTTGTTTCTGTTTAAACAAACTCTGGTGTAATTACTCTGTGTGTGTGTGTGGTTCCTTTGGTTAAGTTTGAACACTACAAGGACCAGGGTTAATATAGTGAAATATATTATTCTTGGCATTTGTGCGTGTTTACATCATGTTCCATCACTATATGTAGCCTCGGCTGCAACTCTTGAATACATGCAAGCACATTGTAACCATACAACATTATGTGTAGCCGCCTACTTCATGTGGCATTCCTTAACACATTCACTGCCATTGACGGCTTTAGAAGTCAAATATCCATGTTAACTGAGAAGGCTGGCAGTGAATGAGTTAAGGTCATTATGTGCATTCACTCTACAGCCACACAGAGGGATAATTCAGTAGTTCATGTTGAGTGAACACTAGGACAATGCACATGCACTGTACTGTACATTAGAGTGTGTGTGCTAGGTGGATCGGGGACTCTCTGAGACTTCCAGTAGTGTAAATTTGAGGCCCTCTGGTCATACAGTGGCTGAGTTATGTAATGTGTGCTATGTCACAGCTGAAGAAAGCCCACAGTGTGAGGGGCCAGACTGTGGAGGTAGCCACATGCAGGAAAGTGCCACGACCAAGTACCACCATTAAAGCTGTCCCTCATTCCAAGTGGCAGTTTAAAAAGGGATAACTTGAGGTTCAGCTTGTAAAACAGAGTTTATCGTCGGTCTACGATGACAAGCGTGTATGTAGGTCACATTGTTTTCAGTAGCAATAAAAAAAAATTGTTTTATAGCTCTCAAATGTCGCTATTTCACACCACAAATGACTGTTGTGAGACAGGTTTAGCACCACAAATGCTATGAAATCTTTTCACTGTGTCCGAGCAACAATGTATACATGCTCGCTTCCTAGCACGAAAACCATTTATTCAGCTTGTAACAATGGGTAGCAAGGTAAAACAACTGATTTTAGCATTAATGTGATAGTTTACAATGACTCAGTCGCTGGATTATATAAACAAAGTCCAATGGTACCTTTTATTACAAGGTTTTGTTTGGTGAGCAAGCTCATAACTCTGTTTCAAATTTTGGCTTGCAAAGCAAAAAATTGACGTAGCAGACTCATAACTTTTTTGTTGTTGTTTTTTTTGATTTTGTTTTTAATTTGTAAGTGTATGGAAACTTTTTATTGATCTAGTAAAAATGGGTAGCGAAGTAAAATACCATCATAGCATTTCCTTGATAGTTCACAATGACTCGGTTGTTGTTTCTTTTTTAAAACCAAGTATCTGCAATCGTCTTCTTCAGTCTTTCGTCATCTTCAAAACAAGTAACTGCGGTAGGTGTGGTTTGAAGCTGAATACAGTTTTTGATGGACAGATCTGTTGGCCAATGGAGGTTCCTGGTAAAAACATGTTATATAACATGTTTTCATCAGTCATTTAGCTACAGACTTTTTAACAATAGATGGCTGGATAGATAAATGGATAGATACTTTATAAATCCTGAAGAAATACCAGTACATGCAGGAGGACACAAACAGTCTTATTATATTATGTCAAAATTTTCATTGGTTATGCAGTCAATTTGATGTTTCTCAGCTTTTTATTCAAGCTCTGGCCATTCCTCCAATGTTGGAAGCAGCGCAATGATAAAAAAGGTCTGGCTTGCTTCCACTTGGAGAGCAGGGCCTCTTGTTCTGTGTGGCTCCTTGAAAATAAGACTGAGTGTCCTCACTGAGCTTACTGTTGTTTGGCCTCACAGTGACCTTGCATTTCAGCCTTAGAACAACATTATTGCTGTGCTCTAATTAAATGATTCAATCCATTATCCTTTTTAGTGTGCTGTTTTCCAAATAGGGGCCAAAACCATACCTAGAATCTCGCTAGCGAGTGCAGCAATGATATGGCCAAGTAGTCTCGCGCATAATTGTTTGAACGCCCTAACAACAACAACATAGGAGTGTTTGCTGGAGCCGAGCCAGAAGCTCAACATGGTTCAAGTCAGTTAGCGAGCGTCGTCTTTGATCACTGGGCTCCATGCGGTGCCTTTACGGCTGAACCTCGGGGCTGAAACGTTGCGCCGCCCACAGAATGTTTGGCAAGAAAGAGACGAGAGGCCTGTCGAATATGATAAGACCCAGTGAATGTTTCACCGGCATGGACCAGACATTGATTCTCACAGCATCTCTCTCCACTGTATGGTTTCAGAAGTGCTGTTATCAGATTCACACTCCACGAGTTAATCGCGTGCGACGGAAAGTCAAAACTAACGATTGAAGTGCTTACATTGAGACAAACGACGTTCGTAACTGTTTCACTTGAGCCCTGTAGGTGACACTGTTTCAAACAGTTTTTCCGACTGTCAAACAAAGAAAGATGAGTTTGGGGAGTAACGGTGAGTGTGTGTACATGTTTTTTTTTTTGGTTCTTCTGGATGTAATATTGCGTGTTCCAGAGGCATACAGAGTTCCCACAGTGAACATTTTTGGAAAAAAAGGGACAGGATGTGCAACTGCCTTACATTCTGGCAGCATGTCCGCTCTGTAAACAAATACACACAGCTCAGCCTCTGGATAACGGACGTCATGGTGCGTGATATGCTTTTGGCAGAGTTTACTGGTAGCAGTTTTCCGTTTTTGTTTCATTTTAAATGTCTATTTAAAAATCAGATCCTGTTTCCACAAAAGAGGGGCAGTTTTATGTTTTGCTTCTTATTCCCTTACTGTATCAAATGTGAATGTAACCGTGACTTAAAAAAATCAAAGTACACACTGGACCATGATTTTTGGCGCACTACAATGTTTTCAGATGAACCGGTAGCAAATGTTTACGGCAAAACCACTCGGACAAGCTACACGGTTGCAATCTCGAACTGCCTTTCTAGTCGGTCCAAAGCTGAACCGACAAAGACACGTTTAGATGACAAAAACTTGTGAGCAAGCATACTTTCCAAATGAAAATATTACATTCCAAGGCATAATGTTCCAAGAGTGTGGCTAATGTACAGTTGTAATTTCTTAAATTTCAAATGTAGTTTGATCTTGTAAATCAAACGTGTAAGCTGAAAGTCTGCTTAAACTATTACCACACAAACAATTATGTTTTCACATTTTAATAAATAACGCAAACATTCACAGGACAGTAGGGAAAAAGGAAGTGAACCCTTGGATTTAATGAACGGTTGACCCTCCTTTGGCAGCAATAACCTCAACCAAACGTTTCCTGAAGTCGCAGATGAGCTGTGCAGAACGAATTGCACATTGTCATGTGATTAATCAGTGACTACCAATCGCGCCACATTCACTCCTGAACTCATATCCCCATTCCTTTTGATTCCAACTTCTCTCTCTGAGAGAGAGAGAGTTGTTTTTTTTTCCCCCAGAGTGCCCATGCCACTCTATTTTATGAACAAGCCCATCCGTAATCTGTTACAACACAGGCCTGGTGTGTTTATGCTCTATGTGTGGGATGCATGTAGGAGTATTCTTGGGAGAGTATTCCAGCTGACGTGGTTATGCGGGCATATTTTTAAGGTGGTTTGTTTGCATGTGTAATTTCAAGTGTAGGCTGTCCCATACGCACCCACATGCATGGGAACCGCTTCCTCGTTTGTTTGGTAACATTCAACCGCATTTGGGTTGGATTCACGTGACAGGTATAATGCCTATATCTGACAGTCTATGTATTTTAAGAAAACCATATCCGCTATCACTGCTTACATTAACTGAACACCTGATACAACCCGCATGCACGCAAAACGCAGGTATACGATTTGATGTTACCAGTTTACGATGGATTTAAGTGCAGCTACCTTGGCATTACTCGATCGACCATCATGGGTACTCGTTCCAGACCAGATGGCCCATAGAGCTCCCCACTTTATTTCGCAAATAAAAACATTTCCATTCTCGATAATCTCCTTCAGGAGCTGAGCTTGGTGTTAGTGTTTTTGCTTCAGGCCACCTGGTAAATAAAATCTGCACATACCCTTCCGGCTTCTACATTTCAATCCCTCTCTTGCTGTTTTCATCATCGGCTCGCTGCCCTGGAGCTATTGATTACCTTGTGAGATTGATGGGGTGGGAGGCTTGAGTAGCTCACTGGTAAATCAAGCTCTATAGGCCAGATAAGTTATATGCCTGTTTATTTGCTTCAAAAAGACCTTAGTCTGACTTTCTGCATTCTACCTATGTATTAGTTATGCATTTATTTTTAGGTGTGCTCATCAAGGTTACCCCAACCTTCCAACTATGAGAAAATGGAAAATAATGCATATTTTGCAGAATAAAGCAATTTTTGTATTAATTTGTTTCTAGGCTCTTGGAATAGGCATGAATTAGAATCTAATTTCCATAGTTTGGGGACCAAGCACAGGTGAATGCACTCCTAAAATTGCTTATTTTGTCATAATTGTTTGGCTCAATAAAACCTCATTTTGAGGGATTTTCCATACGAAAGAGCTGGACAAAATGTGTTCAATCTGGTTCAGACTTGGTAGCTCGCCCTGATATTTTTTTGAGGAATTCAGCCCCCAAAGCCAGTGTCACTTAGGGCACAAAATCTATCATGTGTAGACCCCGACAAAAAAGTCTCAAAAACCAATACCTAAAAAGCTATTATTGCTTGAAGTGGCCATTCTAGGCGAATTTTGGCCATTTCTGGTGGTCCATCAAAAACAAACTACTCCTAGAGATTTTATAGAATTGCTACCAAATTTAAACCATGTTTAAGAAGCCCATGGATGGACAGAAATATTATGTTCTCTTCGTACCATGTGGGCTGAGCATTGCAGCAAACTTTGATGATTCAACTCTATTGACTGAACACCTTGTCTTGGCAAGAGATTCATAGGTGTCCCCTGTTGAAATAAATGTTTGGACGCATTTCCTCCAAACCCAGCATATTCGCATCAAGTTCGTTGTCCGGCACCCTCCCAAATTTCATTTGGAGGAGCTGGTCAGACAGATGAAACAAAAGTATCCATCCATCCATCCATCCATTTTCTATAGTGCTTGTCCTCATAAGGGTCATGGGTGAGCTGGCTGACTTTGGGTGAGCAATGTGGTACACCCTCTATTGGTCGTAAGTTAATCACAGGTCACACAAAGACAAATGACCTTTCACATTCACATATATAGAGAATTTAGAATTTTTGGAATGGAGGATGCTGGAGTACCTATAGAAAACCAATGCAAGGACAGGGAGATCATACAAACTACACACATGCCAAGGCAAATAAAACGGGACTATAAAAGGACTGCACGGAAAGATTCTATCCTGTGGCCAAGAGATATAACCTAAGATCTTGGGGAGTTTGGACCAATGTTTGTTAATGAGGCTACGCCAAACGTGGGTGTGTGGGCGGCCTGTGTTCTGAAGAATGTTGCCGCCTTGTGGTTCTTGCAGGGCCCGAGTATCGCCTGCGATTGATGCCAGCATTCACAAACAGCCCACTCACACTGGACTAATACCACATTCCGTTTGTGTGTGCATACTGCATACCTCTGCCCCTATCACGGCAAGTCTTTAGTCGTACTAATTAGCCTCTTGCTACAGTTCAGATACTTCACAAAACACGAACAGAAGTCACACTTTCATCCCCACCCATTGTGAAAACCTACTCTTCCTCTTTAGTCCCCTGATCTTACCACCTTTGAGGGTCTTTCGGGGCTTGGGAAAGGTCTCTGTGATTTGACTAGACCTCAAGTGGGCAGAGGATAAGAAGAAAATCTGAGGGCGATCTGCAAGGAGTTCAGTGATGGATTTGAAACTGGTGACTTGGGATGGATTAGCGCAGGTGGACTGAAATGTATACAATATGTGCGTAGGGGGTGGGTACAAATGTTGTAGTGCAGACTTAAATCTCGACGTGAATATACAGTAGGTTTGTGCGTTTGCAATCCGTCTGAGCCCTGACAGGTCCGCGTTTCTGTTTTAGATCCAACTCCTCATCGTCTATTTTGATCAGCCACTTCCGAGGCAGACTTTGCTTCACGGAGCACCCTGTCATTTTCTCCATAATCCCACAATGCAACCGTTCATCTGCTTTTTAAAGCTTTTTGTTCATGTGCCTCTTCCCTATGTCAGCTGTAAGAGTATAGAACTTGGGTCAGGGACTATCTAGCATGTGTAGAAAGAGACACAGCTACGATAGAGATTTGACATCGCAAAGTTATTTGTGGTTTGGAGGCGATCCTTCAAAAGCGTTACCCCGCTGTATCACTGTTCATCGGTTGCGCCCCTTCTATGTCGCAAATTTTTAAGCAGTGTTTTTTTTAAAATAACTTTTTACAGTATAATTTACAGGCAAGTCCGAATTTATATTTGCATGCCTTCAGTGTACTACCGTGTTGTTCCGCTTCATGCAAGTAGCACTGAGGTCTACTGGAAGAGAGAGAACGTAAGAGAGCAAGAAGAGGCAGAGATTTTGTAAAACTTAAAAAAAAAAAATAAATAATAATAATAATTTTTAATTGTTTTTCTTTTTTTTGTCTGTCTCACTAACAATGTGTACTCAAAGACATTGTGATTCGTGGCTGGGCAAAGGGGGGGGGGGGGGGTGTTGGTGCCGAGCAACACCACCCGACGCACATCATTAGTGAATGCGTACTCGCGCTGGCCTCCACAAACGAGGAGGTCTGTTGTGTGTTTTGATATAAATTCCATTTGTAGATGATCTAATTTATTATCCACTCAGTGAACTCTGAAGAGAAAGATGGATAGGAACGGCACTCGGTAGGGGTCACCTTTTCGCTTAGTTGTAAATCCGCCTTGACAACAACATTTCCACGATGCCTCCATTTGCTCCTCTGTCGGTTTACGCTGCTACGTGAGTCCGCTCCTTCGTAGGCCACGGGGTCTTGCCGAGCGCGGCGCTCCGAGGGTACCAAAGTCTCACAAGTTTCGTGTGATGTGTGTATAGTTACAAACTCAGTCACTGGATGGCCGCAGTTTCAGTGGCGATCATATGCGAATTTACTTTGGATATTGACAATTATATCTTAGGCAAATAATTTTGGTTAAAATGTCCATGACTGTCACAAGCCAATACAACGGCACCCCCTGGCGACCAACCCCCCACCGATTGAGCCGGCTCTCGTTATCGGTCCAGTTTTTTCGATATCGGACCCATCAGTGTGACGTTTATTCCCTAATATCGGTTGATAATTGTTGGTCCCGATAGTTATCGTGCAATCTCTCAAATCTACTGATAAGATACATTTTGTCAAAATTGCCACCCTTAGTCCAGTCTGCCTAAGATCTTTCAGGTTCTCAATATTAGTTACGATATTGGATGAAAATGGAATGAGTGACCATAACAATCTTTGGGTGTGAATAGGATAAACTGTATTGTAAAGTCGAGGAAAGAAATTTGGTCTTGTTCCTTGCCTGGAGGATTCAAACATGTCCACAGGATGTGCCACGGTACGCGAGCTGCAGAAATCTCAATCAGTTCAACTATCCCTCCAAATTGTGCTTCCAGCGTGGACAGAGTAAGCGTCCACTCCCAGCAGATGAATGCAAAAACAAACTTTGCTCTCATATCACTCTGTACCTCATCGATTATATTTAGATAAAAGGAGCGAACAGCAGCTGGTTTAAGGCAAGAGACGGATAACCTTGCAATACAAGAGATCTGAATTTGTAGTGGATGTGCGAGGAGCCTTCCAACCTGATGCCGTCCCCACGCTCGCCGGGGTTGTTATTACCACAGCGCTAGGCGTGGTCCTCTGCGTTGACAGTGAACAGGTTGCGTTTCTGGCCTCCTAGCCGGGATGAACTCTTGAACCAACGTGTTGTGTTGATGGCACCCGGTGGAAAGAAACGGAGGTAATTATTTGAGATGACCACACCGGCACATGGTTTTGATCATGTGTACTCTGACCATATGTATTGGCTCGGACGTGACAACCCAAATCCCCACGTACCTGGAAAAAGTCATCTTTTTGTCTTGTTTCCACAAGGTTTGCCCTCAAAATTCTTCCTCTCATCTGTACATTGTGAAGAGAAGCAACGAATAGCAGAACAGAATAAAGCTGTGATGTGAAGACTGCAGGGGCGAGGAACCTTAATTTGTCCATGATACTAGAAGACCTCCGAGTTGCTCAGCCTTCAAGCAAAATTGATATTACTCAAACAGAGAACAATAATCAGCAACAGTAGGTATGAGGAAAACCGACCCGTTTATTATTAGTCAATGGGTTACATAAAGTAACTTTTAACATGGGAATATACTACAATTGAATAAAATAAATGTAAATTATATTAGAAAATCCTGAAAAATATCACTAAAACCAATAATAACCAAAAATATATATTTAAATTGCAACATAACTACTGCTTAACCTCATTGTAAGCATATTCTACATTTGAATAGATTAAATTCAAAATAAATTAGAAAACCATAAAAAAATGACCACAATAAATAATAAATACAAATTATACTTTAAAGTACAAAATAACAATTCAATTCAGTATTTTTTTTACTGTCAGTATATAGTGGGAAAAGCATTTGGTGGGAACAGCAATGCGCCTGTGGTATAATTTTATTCGCTGTTCCTGCAGTCCACGTTTTGACCTGAGGGGCAGTGTGTTGACCACAATGAGGTACACACCCAGGTACCAAAGAAAGTAGAAGTCATGATTGAATATTGCTAATTTAACTTTTTTCACAGTTTGAAGAATATATGCCTGAGAGTATTGTTATAGTGCTTGTTTGTATCTGTTTATCCAGCGTTAGTATACCAATATTCATTATTTTGAGAGAT